>NC_056747.1:1005564156-1005651656 GCF_019279795.1 Protopterus annectens | reverse complement strand
AAAGATGATGAAAGGCTCCACTGCCATGAGGGCCTGTAATTCAGACACCCTTCTTGCTGAAGTGATGGCTAGAAGGAAGGCTGTTTTCCAATAAAGGAATTTCAACTCTGCATTTGCAGCTGGCTCAAAGGGAGGTAGAGTGAGCTTTTCCAATACAAAGTTAACGTCCCAGGCTGGAGTAGGGGCTCTCCTGGGTGATCTTAAGTTTTTGGCCACTCTAAGGAATTGCTTCAGCAGTGGGTGAGAGAAGAGGGATGGTTTTGTATTGTAATGAGCTGAAATGGCTGAAACATGAATTTTGATGGAGGAAAAGGAAAGACCCTTATGAAGCATCTCAGTTAAGTATTAAAGAATATGGGGTAAACTGGGCGCTGATGTGCCCATTCCCCGAGTTTAGCTCCAGGAACAGAATCTTTTCCATTTTTCAGCATAGGATTTTCTAGTATTAGGCCTCCTTGCCTCCAGAATGACATCTATCACTTGCTTACTGAGGGACAGTAATGGAGAGATGAGGTAATTAGCCAGGCTGCCAGGTTCGGGGTTTGAAGCTGTGGGTGCAGAATTTGGCCCTCCTGCTGGGACAGCAGGGCAGGGGGTCTGAGGCAGGTGCCATGGTGCCAGCAGTGACACACTGCGCAAGAGTGCGTACCAGTGTTGACGTTGCCAGTCTGGTGCAATCAGTATTGTCCTTGGTTTGTCTTGTTTGATCTTTAGTAGTACCTTGTAGAGGACAGGCAGAGGGGGAGAGGCATAAACTGATAGTTTTTTCCAGTTGAAGGACAGGGCCATCCACTTTCCAAGCTTGTTTGTGGGGAGGCCTTGTGCAGAATTTGTCCAATTGGTAGTTCTGGGGGTAGGCAAACAGGTCTATCTCTGGGCTCCCCCATTTGTTTCTCAACATGTTGAGCATCTTTGGTTCCAGTTTTCACACATGTGGGTCCATGACATTTCTGCTTAGGTCTACCAGTGTATTTAGCTTTCCTGGCAGGAACTGAGCCTGTAGGTGCACTTGGTTCCACAAAGCCATGGCTAGTCTGCATAGAGGGTATGAGTGGGTTCCCCCCTGCTTGTTTATGTACCACATAACAGTGGTGTTGTCCGTCTTTACCAATATTTATCCTGGAAGAATATGGTCCTTGAAGACTGCCAAAGCATTTGGTACAGCTAACATTTCTTTCTGATCGGTATGCAGGTGCATTTGATTTCGGTTCCATTTGCCCTGAATGCACTGCCCTGCCAAGTGAGCCCCCCATGCATAGTTTGATGCGTCTGTTAGGGTTTGGGCGGCAGGAGGTAGAGTGAATGGCAGTCCCTTGTTTTGGTGGCAGGCCTATGCCCACCAAAGGAACTCCATCTGTAGAGAAGGTATGATGGGAATCAGATTCTAGATCCTGAGAATGTTGACACCATAGGCTTTTTGGATGCCATTGTAGTTTCCTCATATGCAGTCTTGCATATGGAATTAGTAGAATGCAAGAGGCCATGAACTCCAGGGCTTGCAGTATTTTCCTTGCAAATTGCTGGGTATTTGTGGCCAGTACTTTGAAGTAGACTGTCAAATGAACTTGTTTCTCTGATGTGAGGTAGCCATCTGGGAAACTGTATTCAAACCTGCCCCCAGGAATACAATTTGTTGGCAGGGTACAAGATGTGATTTATTTTCGTTTATGGTGTATCCCAGAGACGTTAGCAATTTCTTTACAAATGCCAGACGATGTAATAGTATGCCCTGGCTTTCTGCCTGAATTAGACAATCGTTCAGGTATGGGTAACATTTGAATATCTCTTTGCCTTCAAAATGCAATGACTGGAGCTAGGCACTTTGTGAATACCCTGAGCACAGTAGATAAGCCCAAGGGCAGTGCAGAGAAAGTACAGTTGTGTACACTTACCATACATTAGATGTTAGAGTGTATTCACTGTTGCAGTCATTACATTTGGGTACTCCTGCTGTGGCAGGTTGCCCTCAGCTGGCCTGAATTACAAAGTCTTGGCTCCTGCGTCGGCTGCTGTCACCCCTTCCCTGACGTCAGGTCGTCAGGGATATAAAAGAAGCAGCCGACGCCATTTTCTTCAGTTTTTCTTGCCCCAGATGTCAAGTGCCCCCTTATAAGGTAGGCAAAATTTATGTATATAACCTGGACTGCAACAGTGAACACACTCGAACATCTGCATTTATGGTAAGTGTACACAACTGTACTATGTTCTTCGTGTTTCACTGTTGCAGTCATTACATTTGGGTAGAGTCCCAAAGCTATGGTGGGGAGGCTGGAGCTAGACAGCAGTAGGAGCAGCTATGAGGCCCTGCAGAACTGCAGTGGCAAAGCCTGCTTTGGATTTAGAGTAGAGTGGCAGATGATAATGCTTTGTGAAGGTGTTCACTGAACTACAAGTAGCTGCCTCTAAAATGTCCCTGGTAGGTAACTCCCCTGAGAAAGGCTGTTATAGTGGCTGCAGCTCTGGTGGAATGTGGCCTAATGCCCTTAAGCACTGGCTTGCCATGGTGTAAGTAGCAGAACCGAATGCAGTGGCCTAACCACTTAGAAATAAGTCTGCTTTGAGATGGCCTTTCCTTGTGATCCTGCAGCATATGCCACTAGTAATTGCTCTGTCTTCCTGAAAACTTTGGTTCTGTCCAAGTAGAATCTAAGCTGTGTACGTCCAAAGAATGCAGAATTCTCCCCCCTTGTTCTGTGGTTTTGGGAAAAAATTGGCAGATGAATAGTTTGGTTTAGAGCCACACTGAACACCACTTTAGGCATAAATGCTGGATTTGTCCTCAAGGAGACCCTGTCTGGATGAAAAATGATAAAAGGTTTCAACAGCCATGAGTGCCTGTAGCTCTGAAACTCGTCTTGCTGAAGTAATTGCTAGGAGCAGAGCTGTTTTCTGAGATAAAAACTGTGTATCAGCAGTAGCAGCTGGCTCAAAGGGGGCGGGGTGAGCTTTTTCAAGATATAGTTGAGGTCCCATGCCGGTATTGGTAATCTCCTTGGAGGCCTTAAATTTTTGGCCCCTCTGAGGTACTGCTTTAATAAAGGATGAGAAAAAAGTGGTGGTGCTGTATTGTAATGAGCTGAAATGGCAGAGGCATGAATTTTAATTGATGAAAACGAAAGGCCTTTGTCCAGCATCTCTGTTAAGTACTGCAAAATCTGAGGAATGTTTGGGACAGTTTTATCAGTTCCTTGTGCCTGGTTCCAAGCACAGAATCTCTTCCATTTTCCAGCATAAGACTTTCTAGTACTAGGCCTTCTGGCTTCCAGAATGACATCCATCACAGCTTTACTGAGGGGTATTTTTTGTGTGACTACATTATCCGCCATGCTGCCAACTTTAATGTCCTGAGTTAGCTGTGCAGGATCTGGTTGTTGTGCTGGGTTAGTAGACAAAGTAACTGAGGTAAAGTCCAGGCTGGGTATAATGACAAGTTCCTTAAGATTGGATACCATTACTGGAATGGGCAATCAGTATCATCTTTGGCTTCTCCTGTCTGACCTTTAGGAGAACCTTGGGGAGGAGAGGCAGTGGGGGAAAGGCATATACTGATAGGTTTTCCCAGCTGAAGGGTAGGGCGTCCACTTTCCTGTCTGTGGTAAGTTCTTGTGCAGAATCTTTTTAGCTGGCAATTGTGAGGGGAGCCAAAAAGATCTATGTCCGAGCATCCCCATTTCCTTGTTATCATGTTGAAGACTTGCGGATCCAGCTTCCACTCGTGGGGATCCATGAGGTTTCTGCTAAGTTCATCTGCCAGAGTATTTTCCTTTCCTGGCAGGAACTGTGCCTGCAGATGTATATGGTGAGTCAAAGCTGTGTCCCACAAGGTCATGGCTAGTCTGAAAAGGGGGTAAGAATGTGTGCCCCCCTGCTTGTTTATATACCACATGATCGTGGTGTTGTCTGTCCTATCAGTAGTTGTCCTGGATGAAGTAGGTCCTTGAAGACTATCAGGGCATTATGAACAGCTAGCATCTCTTTTTGATTGATATGTAGATACATTTGGTTTGAGGACCATGTTCCCTGAATGCATCTTCCTGCCATGTGGGCCTCCCAGGCATAATCTGATGCATCCGTTGTTAGTGTCTGCCTGGTTGGGGGCAATGTAAATGGCTGTCCCTTGTACTGGTGACAAGCCTTTGCCCACCATCGAAATTCCTGTTGCAGGCAGGGGATGAGAGTAATGATTGTTTCCAGGCTGTGGCAATGTTGAGTCCAAGCACTTTTTATGAACCATTGAAGTTTCCTCATATGAAATCTTGCATATGGAATTAGTAGGATGCAGGATGCCATGAAGCCCAAAGCCTGCAGAATTTTTCTTGCAGATAACTGGGCCTTTGTTGCCAACATTTTGAAATAGGTAGTCAGTTGCCTTTGTTTGTCTGGCGGGAGGTAAGCCATCTGGGCAGTTGTATTTAAGCTTGCACCCAGGAATAATCATCTCTTGAGAGGGTACTAGTTTTGATTTCTTTTTGTTGACTGTGTACCCTAGGCATGTTATAAGTTTTTTCACAAATGCCAGACGTTGAAGAAGAATGTCCTTGCTCTCTGCTTGAATGAGACAGTCATCCAAGTAAGGATATATTTGTATTCCTCTTTGTCTGCAGAATGCAATTACTGGTTCCAGGCACTTTTTAAAAGACCCTGGGCGCAGTAGATAAGCCAAAGGGCAGTGCAGAGAATTGGTAATGCATTGAACGAGCCTTGAATCTGAGGTATCTTCTGCATGATTGTCTGACTGGAACATGCAGGTATGCCTCTTTTAGATCTAAAGTCACAAGCCAAGCATTCTTGCCCAGCATGGGCAGAAGCTGCTGCAAAGTCAACATTTTGAATTTTGGAATATCCAGGAATGTGTTCAGAATAGATAGGTCCAGTATCGGCCTCCAGGCCTTGTCCTTTCTGGGTATCAACAGTCTTGAGTAAAATCCTTGTCCCTGCTCTTGCTCTGGTACTTGTTGAATGGCCCCCATGTCCATGAGGGATGAGACCTGTTTTTGTACCTCTGCCCATTGATTTTTTGGCAGATCTGGCCAGCCATTTGCCTTTGGCAGAATATGGAAGTGGAACTTGTAGCCTTGTGACACTATTTAGAACCCACTTGTCCTGGGTTATAATGTGCCAATTTTGAGAAAAAAGTGCTAATTTTCCCCTTAAGGGTGCTGACAGTAAGCAAGTGCTTGATGCAGGCACGGGGAAGTCATTGGGACTGTTTCCTGTATATTTGTGATTTTTCTTCTCCAACTTTGGAGGTAAAAGCACCCCATTGCTTTGACCTGTATGAGCCTTGCGCCTGGGATCTGCCCCTAGGGCGCCTGGATCTGCCCTTTTGAGGTCTGTCTGACACAGGAAAGGACCAATTTTTTGTAGGCCAGTATCTACTAAACCTAGGTGGGCTGTGCTTGTAAAAATTCTTTAAACAGTTTGCATAGATTTAGCTTGGTACTCCATTTTCTTTAACACCTCCTCTGCCTTAACACCAAACAAAGTATCATGCTGTAAAGGTGCATCTAGTAATTTAACATGATCAGGCAGATTTTGTTCCTTTAACCAAGCATGCCTCCTAATTACAGAACCCGTAACTGCGGCCCTGCAGGAGGCCTCCAAAGAATCAAAACCACATTGCAAAGTATGCTTTCCAACTTGTTCAGCTGCATGCAATAAATCCTGTATTTTCTTATTTTCTGCACATTCAGAGTTTAACATTTTCTGTTTAAGCAATCCCATGACATGTTGCTGATATTTGAGCATATGAAACTGACAGTTTAAGGCCCTTATAGCTAAAGTTGCAGATGTGTAAACCTTTTTCCCCATCTATCCAGTGCCCTTGAATCTCTGTCAGAGGGGGTTGAGTTTTTAGCAGTGGACGCCTTCACTTCCTTTGGACCCTGTGAAATAGTTTCTGGGTCAGCAGCAGGGTTTTTAAAGATATTTGTGAGAGTCAGGAACCCTGTAATATCTGTCAAGCTTAACAGGAGCTGGGGTAAGGAGTCAGGAGTCAGACTAGACTCCAAAAAGACATCATCTACAATATCTAACACAGGTTGAATGGCTAGAGGCCTGTGCTGAGGTAGTAAAAGGAAATCCCTAAGCCTCTTTTTAGATTCTGAAAAATCTTGGCTCTCCCAGTGGAAATGCTCCCTCATGGTATGCAAGGTTTCCCCAAAAGAATAGTCCTCAGGAGAAGATGCTGAAGGAATAGATTCTTCAGCATCAGAATCCTCATAGGAGGGAAGAGAATATTCCTGATCAGAAGAAATAGAAACCTGATATGAAGATTCTTAGTCAGTCTCTTGCCTAGGCCTCTTATCAGGAGGGGGATGGGAGCCCCAGATCAAGGTAATCAAGTCTTCGGCCATTTTGAACATCTGCTTTTTGGGCATAGAGGCCTGTCCACGTGGCTCTTGAGTTTGTTTCCTTGCTTTAGAAGGTGCTTTACTCTTTGCCTTTGAAGCTGAAGTCATTTTAATGTAGAGATGTTTAGGTCTGAATACACCCTCAGAAGCCGGTGCCTGCTCAGCAGCTCCGGACCCATCTGAGGGATTAGTGACTCTAAAGTAGCGGGCGTCAGGGGCTGCGAAAGCACCTCACCGAGAACCGGCGACTGGCTTAGGGGAAGATTCTTCGTCGGTTTTGGGCCTCGGTTTATCTCTATCCTTTTCTTTGCGTTTTTTTGTGAACTCCGGTAGTCGGACGGCTATCCGGCGACATTTCAGGATAATTAAACTGGCGTCCAAAAAAGTTTAGAGCAAAATCATACCGACACTTAACAGCGTGCTGGTTAAATCTAGCACAAAATAGACAACCAGTAACGTTGCGATCAGGACCTTGGCAAGGAATACAGTAAGAATGAAAGTTCTTATGAGGTATTTGCTTTCCACAAGAAATACAATTAACTTTTTCTGACATCGGTCTGGAGCAAGAAAAAAAGTTTCCCCAATGGGGTACTTAGCTTTATTGAAGACTTTGGATCTGAAACTCAAACACGAAAATCTCAGGAGTCGGTAAGCCGGCACTTGCGAACTGCTTCTGCTTCGGGCACTGCGCAGCAAGAAAGACTGAAGAAAATGGTGTCGGCTGCTGCTTTTATACCCCTGACGACCTGATGTCAGGGAAGGGGAGACAGCAGCCGATGCAGGACCCAAGACTTTGGAATTCACTCTGGCTGAGGGCAACCTGCCAGCAGGATTACCCAAATGTAATGACTGCAACAGTGAAACACGAAGAAAGTACAGTTTTGTACCTACCATAAATGTAGATGTCCGATAGGAATGCATCTGCAGTCCTTACAAATGGGTTGTCCTGTCGTCAGGCAGCCCTTCGGTCGGCCGGATTCCAAAGTCTGGGTCTGGCCTCGGCTGGTGTCGCACTTCACCCGACGTCATAGCTGCAGTTCTTCGGGTATAAAGGCATCAGCCGACGCCATTTTTCTCAGTGTTTCTTGCCCCAGATGCCAGGTGCCCTCTTGGAAGGCTAAATTTGGATAAATGCCAATGTTTCCAAATAGTAGAGAGCAAACACAAAAAATAAGCATGTATGTACATATATACAAACAAATACACCATAAAAGATACCCCCCCAGCTAGCTATAAGATGGGCAAATACCCTAGGAGTACCACAGAGGGGAAGGCGGGTGGGTAATCCTGACTGCAGATGCATTCCTATCGGACATCTACATTTATGGTAGGTACAAAACTGTACTATGTCCTTCAAGGATGCATCTGCAATCCTTACAAATGGGTAGAATACCATAGCCAAACTAGGGGAGGAGGAAAAAAGAGAGATTATGGTGTAGTTAGGATCCCTTGCAAAACAGCAGTGGCAAAACCTGCTCGGGATCTAGAGTATAAAGGTAAATTATAATGCTTGGCAAATGTATGCACGGAGGTCCAAGTAGCAGCCTCTATAATGTCCTTGGTAGCCACTTCTCGTAAGAAGGCTGTGGTAGTGGCTGTAGCCCTTGTAGAGTGAGGCCTGATGTTCTCTGGAGTTTTCTTTCCATGGTAGGAGTAACAAAATCTAATGCAATTTCCTATCCACTTGGAGATTGTCTGTTTTGAAATTGCTTTTCCTTCCCTTCCTGTTGCATATGCTACCAGTAGCTGGTCAGTTTTTCTATTGCCCTTGGTCCTGTCCAGGTAGTAGCGTAACTGTCTATGTACATCCAAGGTATGCAACAGTCTTTCTCCCCTGTTCTGTGGGTTGGGGAAGAATGTAGGTAGGTGGATAGCCTGATTTAAAGACACTCTGGATACCACCTTAGGCATAAATGTAGGATTTGTTCTCATGGACACTCTATCTTGATGGAAGATCAGGAAGGGTTGCACTGCCATTAATACCTGTAGTTCAGATACCCTTCTTGCTGAAGTGATTGCCAGCAGGAAAGCAGTCTTCCATGATAAGTATTGTAATTCTGCTGTTGCTGCTGGTTCGAAAGGAGGAAGTGTCAATTTTCTAGCACAAAGTTCAAGTCCCATGCTGGCAATGGTGGTTTCCTAGGAGGTTTTACATTTTAATTCCTCTCAGAAACTGCCTGAGCAGAGGATGTGAGAAGACAGGAGGATCCAAGCTGTATTCTGCTGAAATAGCTGATGCATGTATCTTGATGGAAGAATAGGACAGGCCTGTGTGGAAGAGCTCTGCCAAGTATTCCAGGATGTTGGCTATGTTTACCAGTGACACATCTTCTCCTTTGCAGTACTCCAAATGAGATATCTTTTCCATTTTGCTGCATAATTTTTTCTTGTTGAGGGTCTGCGAGCCTCAAGGATAATGTCTTTAACCCTTTGGGATAAATTTGGGTTAATTGATCTTATGTAATGTTCCAGGCAGTCAGCTGCAGAGTTTTCAGGTTTGGATGCAGGATGTTGTAGTTGTTCTGTGTTAACAGCAATGGAACCAGGGTAGTGTCCATATTTGTTCTCGAGACATGCTCCTTAGTAATGGGTACCAATGTTGCCTTGGCCAGTCTGGAGCTATCAGAATGATCCTTGGGCGGTCCTCTTTGATCTTCAATAGCACCTTGTGCATCAAAGGAAGTGGTGGGAATGCATATGCTGTCAGGCTTTTCCAACTGAAAGATAGGAGTCCACCTTCCAAGCAAGTGGGTGGTACGTCCTTGTGCAGAATTTCTTTAGCTGGTGATTGCGTGGGGATGCAAATAAGTCTATTTCTGGGAGTCCCCATTTTCTTGTAATGGCTTTGAAGATGTCCGGATGCAGCATCCATTCGTGGGCATCCGTGGTAGTCCTGCTTAATATGTCTGCTAGAATGTTTTCTTTTCCCGGTACAAAAATTGCTTGTAACTGAATGTTGTAGCTCAGAGCCACATACCATAGGTCCAGTGCCATCCGGCATAGAGGGTATGAATGTGTGCCTCCCTGTTTGTTGATGTACCACATAACTGTGGTGTTGTCTGTCCTTATCATCAACTGACCTTCTCGGAGAAATGGTCTGAATGTCTGGATTGCCAATTTTACTGCCAGCATTTCCTTTAGATTTATGTGCAGGTGCAGCTGGTCTTGAGTCCATAAGCCTTGTATGCACTTGTCCAGCATGTGGGCCCCCCAACCGAGGTCTGAGGCGTCCGTCGTGATGGTTTGGCTTGGTTGAATGCTGCAGAAGGGCAATCCTGTGTTTGATTGACAGGCCTGAGCCCACCATAGGAACTCTTGCTTCAGGCATGGGATTATTGGAATTTTGGTTTCTAGGCTGTGCTTGTGTTGAGACCATAAATTCTTTAGGTACCACTGTAGCTTTCTCATATGCAGCCTGGCATGAGGGACCAGTATTATGCAGGATGCCATGAAGCCCAGGGCTTGCAGTACTTTTCTTGCTGTTAGATGGTTCTGCTTTGTTAATGCCAAGAAGTAGAGAGGTAGTTGCTCTTGCTTTTCTACAGTTAGGGATGCCATTTGCTTTGATGTGTCCAGCTCTGCACCCAAAAAGGTTATTCTTTGGGATGGTATCAGCCTTGACTTTTTTATATTGACTGTATATCCCAGGGCTTGTAGCAGGTAAATGACTCTTTGTAAGTCTTCTGTTAGCTTGTTTTTGTTGTCCGCTTGTATCAGGCAGTCGTCCAGGTAGGGGTAAATTTGGATTCCCTGAAGCCTGCAATGAGCAATTACTGATGCCAGGCATTTCGTGAACACTCTGGGCGCAGTAGATAAGCCAAAGGGCAATGCTGAGAATTAATAATGCTCTGATCCTGCAAGAAATCTGAGGTATCTTCTGCAATTTGGTCGTATGGGGACGTGCAGGTATGCCTCCTTGAGATCTAGAGTTACCAGCCAAGACTCCTTGCCCAGCATGGGAAGAAGCTGCTGTAGAGTCAGCATTTTGAATTTTGGAACAATGAGGAATGTGTTTAAAGCAGACAGGTCGAGAATAGGCCTCCATTTGCTCTCTTTTCTTGGTACCAGGAAGAGTCTGGAGTAAAATCCCTTTCCTTGTTCCATAGATGGTACCTTTTCCACAGCTCTCATCCTTAATAATTGAGATATTTGTTTTAGAACTTCTGCCTTTTGAGTTGGTGGTAGGTTTGGCATTCCTCTCTTTCCTGGTAGAGTATGGAAATGAAACCTGTAACCTTGGTCTATAGTTTGCAAAATCCACTTGTCCCTTGTGATGTAATGCCAGTTCTTTGAAAATAAAGCTAGCTTTCCGCCTAAGGGTGCTTCTAGTTGTTCCCTGGTAGGCGGTGCGAGAGCCAAGTCACTGTGATTGTCCAGTTGTAGTGGTGGTGGCTGCGTCTGTGCCTCGCTGGTTGTTACCCTGCCACTGGCGTCCCCTGTAGGCACCCCTGGATTGGTTTCTGCCTCTTGAACGCCTATTCCTGCCTCTCTGTGCTTTAGAGGAGTCTGGAAAGGACCAATTTTTGGAGGGCCGATTCCTGCTAAACCTTGGAGGTTGGACCTGTAAGAAATCTTTCACTGTTTGTACAGATTTTGCCTTCTCTTCCATCTTCTTCAGTACCTGTTGTGCAGGAGAACCAAATAAATTGACCTTGTCCATGGGAGCATCTAATAGTTTTGATTTGACATGGTCCGGTAAGGCCTGCTCTTTCAACCATGCATGCCTTCTGATAACTGTGCCAGTCATGGCTGATCTAAAGGAAGCCTCCAGTGCATCATAGCCGCATTTTAAAGAATGGTTACTAACTTGCTGAATGTTATGTACCATTTCCTGAACATACTTCTTATCTAAAGGTTCATCAGAGGACAGTTTTTTACTTAACTGGTCTAGCATAAATTCTTGATATTGGATCATATGAAATTGACAGTTCAAGGCCTTAGCTGACAGAGTAGCAGAAGTGTAAACTTTTTTACCCCATCTCTCTAAGGACCTGGATTCCCTTTCAGAGGGGAGGGGATTTTTAGCAGAGGTAGTTGCTACAGCCTTAGGCCCTGGGAGATAGTCTCGGGATCTGCAAAAGGAGCCTTGTATAAATGGTGATGTGTGTCCGGGACCCTGTAGAACCTATCAGGCTTAGCAGGGGCCGGAGGTAATGAATCAGGAGCAGTACAAGCATCATTAAATGCATCATCTACAACAGAAAGAACTGGGGGTATAGCTAAAGGCCTATGTTGTGGTAAATGCAAAAAGGTTCTAAGCCTTTTCCTGGAGTCTGAAAAATCTTGGCCCTGCCACTGAAATTGTTCCCTCATAGCATGCAAGGTTTCCCCAAAGGAAAATTCCTCAGGTGGAGAGGCAGAAGGGATGGACTCTTCAGCATCAGAGTCCTCGTAAGGGGGGAAAAAGGAGCCTCTGGAGGGTCTGTATTATCTGAATCATCAGAGGAATCATCTGTGGACACTGGCTCAGGGGGCTCTGCTCTAGGCCTCTTCTCTGGAGGTGGATGAGAGGCCCTGTCTGGATGAGGTTGGGATCCCCGGATTAAAGAAATGAGATCCTCTGCCAGAGAAAGCATTCGGGAACTGGGCCTGTGAGAGGGGGTCTTAACAGGCACAGTTTTTGTAGCTTTAGCTGCTTTAGCCCTGGCAAAGGCCTTAATGGACATGGCTGCAGGAGGCCTAGCAGCTCCACGTGCAGGGGTTGAAATATCCAAGGGAATAGTGTCAGATAATTCCTGAGAAACCGCAACTGCAGGTTGGATTTCAGAAGCCGATTCCACCAGGTTAGAAGAGGCCTCGGTAGAAGGCATGTTTTCGGCTGAAGGAAGAACCGCTTGCTCGGTTTCAGCCAAAACAGAGACACTCGTGGTTGGCTTAACCGCGGTTTCGGCCGAAACCGCGGACCGCGAGTGTCGGTCCTTTTCCTTGCGTTTTTTGGATATTTGTGAAGTCGGAGGATCCGACAGCATAATATAAGCAAAATCAGAGCCAAAAAACTGCTCAGCAAATTCCAAAGCTGCTACGTCGTGGTCTGGGCCTAAACAAGGTAAGCAGTAAGAGTGGAAATCTTTATGAGGTATTTGTTTCCCACAAGTTAAACAGTTATTCACTTTTTCTGACATCGGCTGAGGCAAGAAAGAGTCCCCAACGGGGTACTTAGCTTTTTAGAAGTCTTCGAAGTAGTATTCGGTAGTAGTAATCTCTGGTTCTGACCGACCGGCACTTGCGAACAGCTTCTGCTTCGGGCGCCATGCGGCAAGAAAGACTGGGGAAAATGGTGTCGGCTGATGCCTTTATACCCGAAGAACTGCAGCTATGACGTCGGGTGAAGTGCGACACCAGCCGAGGCCAGACCCAGACTTTGGAATCCGGCCGACCGAAGGGCTGCCTGACGACAGGACAACCCATTTGTAAGGACTGCAGATGCATCCTTGAAGGACATCATCTGATAGTGCAAGTAGCCTGCTCTGAAGCGTAGGTATCTTCTGCAACATTCCCTTATTGAGATGTGCAGGTAGGCTTGCTTTAAATCCAGTGGTGCCAACCAGGCATCTTTGCCTAGCATGGGAAGCAGCTGATGAGTTAGCATCTTGAATTTTGAGATTACCAAAAATGTGTTTAGGATGGAAAGGTCTAGGATAGGACACTGGGAATGGTCTTTTCTGGGTACCAGGAAAAGTCGAGTAAAAACCTTGCCCCCATTCTTCTTCTGGGACCGGTTGAATAGCTCTGATGCTTAAAAGAGAGAGAACTTGCTTTTGAGCCTCTGCCCACTGATTTTGGGGTAGGTCTGGCCAACTGTCTGGGGTTGGTAAGGAGTGGAAGTGGAATCTGTATCCTTGGGAAACTATACTTAAAATCCATTTGTCCTGGGTAATGAATTCCCAATTTTTTGGATGCAGGGCAATCTTTCCCCCTAAAGGAACAGTCAGTTGAGCAGGGCTTGGAAGATTTACAGTTAAGTCATTGACACAGTTTACCATGGGTGGGGGGGGGCTTACTACTCCCTGATTTGGAAGTGTGAGCCCCCCACTGCTTAGGCCTGTGAGTACCTTGGGACTGAAGTCTGGGTGTTCTACTTGTTCTGGGTTTGGACTGAAGGCCTGGAAGAGGCAGGAAAGGACCAATTCTTAGGGGGACAATGCCTACTAAATCTGGGAGGCTGTACTTGCAGGAAATCTTTAACAGTTTGCATAGATTTAGCTTTTTCCTCCATCTTTTTAAATACTTCTACTTTGTTGCCAAACAGGCGGTCTTGGTTTAAGGGAGTATCCAGTAATTTGCTCCTTAAGCCAAACATGCCTTCTAAGTACAGATCCAGTGACAACAGCCCTGCAAGATGCCTCTAATAAATCAAAACCACATTGCAAAGTAGGTTTTCCAACTTGTTCAGCAGAATGCATTAAATCCTGTAAATCTTTATTTAAAGCACAGTCAGGAATCAACATCATTTTCTGTTTAAGCAATCCAATTATATGCTGCTGATACTTTAACATATTAAACTGGCAGTTTAAGGCCCTAATGGCCAAGGCTGCAGAAGTGTATACCTTCTTACCCCATCTATTCAGTGCCCGGGAATCTCTATCAGAGGGGGTAGGATTTTTGGCAGTAGTAGCCTTAATGCCCTTGGGTCCCTGTGAAATGGTCTCAGGATCCGCAGTAGGATTTTTAGAGAGGAACTTGTGAGAGTAAGGTACCCTGTAATACGCATCAGGTTTTCTGGGAGTAGGAGGTAGAGAGTCAGGGGCCAGGCTAGATTCCAAGAAGGCATCATCTACAATGCCCAGTACAGGAGGGATAGCTAAAGGCCTGTGTTGAGGCAGGAGTAAGAATTCCCTAAGCCTCTTTTTGGAGTCCGAGTAATCCTGGCTTTCCCAGCAAAAAAGCTCCCTAAGAGTATGCAAGGTTTCACCAAGAGAGAAATCCTCTGGAGGGGAAGCAGAGGGAATGGAGTCCTCTGCATCAGAATCCTCATAGGTAGATAAGGGCAAAACCTGGTTATCAGAGAAAAAAGTACAGTTTTGTACCTACCATAAATGTAGATGTCCGATAGGTATGCATCTGCAGTCATAACATATGGGTTGTCCTGCCTCAGGCAGCCCTGTGGTCGGCCGGATTCCAAAGTCTGGGTCTGGCCTCGGCTGATGTCGCACTTTCCTCGACGTCAGAGCGTCTGGGGTATAAAAGCATCAGCTGACGCCATTTTCCTCAGTTTTTCTTGCCCCAGATGCCAGGTGCCCTCTAGGAAGGCTAAATTTGGATAAATGCTGAAAGGTTCCAAACATTTGCAAATTATATACATGTATAAACAAACAAATACACCATAATAGATTCCCCCAGCTAGCTGAAAGAGGGGTAAGCACCCTAGGAATACCACAGAGGGGAAGGAGGGAGGGTAATCCTGACTGCAGATGCATACCTATCGGACATCTACATTTATGGTAGGTACAAAACTGTACTATGTCCTTCAAGGATGCATCTGCAGTCATAACATATGGGTAGAATACCATAGCCAATCTGGGGGAGGAGGTACTAAGAGAAGGATGGTGTAGTTAAGATCCCCTGCAGTACTGCAGTTGCAAAACCTGCTCTGGATCTAGAGTATAAAGGTAGATTGTAATGCTTGGCAAATGTATGCACGGAGCTCCAAGTAGCAGCTTCTAAAATTTCCTTGGTAGCCACCCTTCGTAGGAAAGCTGTAGTGGTGGCTGTGGCCCTTGTGGAGTGAGGCCTGATATTTTCAAGAACTGTCTTTCCATGAAAGGAGTAGCAAAAGCGAATGCAATTTCCTATCCATTTTGAAATTGTCTGTTTGGAAATTGCTCTTCCTTGCACCCCAGTTGCATATGCTACAAAAAGTTGGCCAGTTTTTCTGCTAGTTTTTGTTCTGTCCAAATAGTAGCGTAGTTGTCTGTGTATATCCAGGGTGTGCAAAAGTTTTTCCCCTTTATTCTGTGGATTAGGGAAGAACGTAGGCAAGTGAATAGCTTGGTTCAAGGATACCCTAGATACCACCTTTGGCATGAAAGTAGGATTGGTTCTTAGTGACACTCTATTCTGGTGAAAAATAAGAAAAGGCTGCACTGCCATTAACGCTTGTAACTCAGATACTCTTCTTGCTGAAGTGATTGCCAGAAGGAATGCAGTTTTCCAAGATAGAAACTGTAGATCCGCTGATGCTGCTGGTTCAAAAGGAGGTAGTGTCAGTTTTTCCAGCACAAAATTGAGATCCCATGCAGGTAGAGGGGGTCTTCTTGGAGGTTTAACATTTTTGATCCCTCTCAGAAATTGTCGGAGAAGAGGCTGTGAGAAGATGGGTGGATCCACATTGTATTCTGCTGAAATTGCTGAAGCATGAATCTTAATGGAAGAATAAGACAGGCCATTGTGGAACAATTCTGCTAAGTATTCTAGGATGTGTGCTAGGTTTGCCACTGTGACATCTGTGCCCTTTGATGTGCTCCAAATGAGAAATCTCTTCCATTTAGCTGAGTATGCCTTCCTTGTGGAAGGCCTGCGAGCCTCCAGGATAATGTCCTTCACCCTCTGAGATAAAACAGTTTGATTGGAATTTAAGGAATTTTCCAGGCAGTTAGCTGCAATGTTTTCAAGTTGGGATGCAGGGTCTTGAAATTGTTCTGCGTTAGAAGAAGAGGCCACAGGGGGAGAGGCCATGAATTTGCCTGAGACATGCTTCTCAATAGTGGGTACCAGTGTTGTCTTGGCCAGTCCGGAGCTATTAGTATCACTTTTGGATGTTCCTCCCTGATATTCAGTAGAACCCTGTACATCAATGGGAGAGGTGGGAAGGCATATACTTGTTAGGGCATTCCAGCTGAAAGAGAGAGAGTCCACCCTCCAAGCTTGTGGGTGGTATGTCCTTGAGCAGAATGTCTTCAGTTGGTGGTTGTGTGGGGAGGCGAACACATCTATCTCCGGCATTCCCCATGTCTTTGTTATGAGTTTGAAGATGTCTGGGTGCAGCATCCATTCGTGTGCATCCATGGTAGTTCTGCTTAAGCTGTCCGCTAGTGCATTTTCTTTTCCTGGCACGAATTGGGCCTGCAGTTGGATATTGAGATTCAGGCATAGATCCCACAGATTCATAGCCATCCGGCATAGAGGGTAGGAATGTGTGCGTCCCTGTTTGTTTATGTACCACATGACCGTGGTGTTGTCTGTCCTTATTAACAGATGTCCTTGTTGGAGGAAGGGTCTGAATACCTGGATTGCATGCCTCACTGCCAGCATTTCCTTTTGGTTTATGTGCATGCTTAGCTGCCCTTGAGGCCATAGGCCTTGGATACATTTGTCCTCCATGTGTGCTCCCCATCCTCGGTCTGAGGCGTCCGTGGTGATGGTCTGCCTTGTTTTTGGTTTGTTGAAAGGCAACCCTCTGTTGGACTGGCAGGCCTGAGCCCACCACAGGAATTCCTTTTGAAGGCATGGAATGGATTGGTATCATGGTTTCTAACCTGTGACTGTGTTGAGACCATACACTCCTTAGGTACCATTGTAATTTCCTCATATGCAGCCTGGCATGTGGGATTAGAATTATGCAGGATGCCATGTAACCCAGGGCCTGCAGGATTTTCCTTGCAGTAAGCTGAGTTTGTCTTGTCAGAATCATGAAGTAATCTGGAAGTTGTTTTTGTTTTTCTTCTGTGAGAAAAGCCATCTGGGTGTTTGTGTCCAGATCTGTACCCAAAAAGGTTATCCTTTGGGATGGTACTAGTCTTGACTTTTGGATGTTGACTGTGTATCCCAAGGTCTGTAGCAGGTGTATGGCATAGGCCAAGTCCTTTAACAATTTTTTCTTGTTGTCCGCTTGTATTAGGCAATCGTCCAGGTATGGATAAATTTGAATTCCCTGAAGTCTGCAATGTGCAATTACTGATGCCAGGCATTTCGTGAATACTCTGGGCGCAGTAGATAAGCCAAAGGGCAATGCTGAGAATTGATAATGCTCTGATCCTGCAAGAAATCTGAGGTGTCTTCTGCAATTTGGTCGGATAGGGACGTGCAGGTATGCCTCCTTGAGATCTAGAGTCACCAGCCAAGACTCCTTGCCCAACATGGGAAGAAGTTGCTGTAGGGTCAGCATTTTGAATTTTGGCACAATGAGATAAGTGTTCAGTGTGGACAGGTCGAGAATAGGCCTCCATTGGTTTTCTTTTCTTGGTACAAGGAATAGTCTGGAGTAAAATCCTTGGCCTTGTTCTGAACATGGTACCTTTTCTATAGCTTTCATCTGAAGTAAATTGCTGATTTGTCTTAAAGCCTCTGCCTTCTGATTTGGTGGGAGGTTTGGCATTCCGCTTCTTTTTGGCAAAGTGTGGAAGTGAAACCTGTATCCTTTGTCTATTTGCAATGTCGATGTATCCTTTGTAATGCAATGCCAGTTTTTTGAGAATAAAGCCAGCTTTCCGCCCAAGGGTGCTTCCAATTGATCCCTGGTAGGCGGAATCAGAGTCAAGTCATTGGGTCTGTCCTGTAGTAGTGGTTGTAGTTGTAGCTGTTGCACTACTCCTCTGGTTGGCAGGCTGCCACTGACGGCCTCTGTAGGAGCCCTTCGATTGACCTCTGCCTCTAGGGCGCCTGTTCCTGCCTCTCTGGGCTCTGTTAGAGTCTGGAAAGGACCAATTCTTTGTAGGCCAGTTTCTGCTGAACCTCGGTGGTTGAACTTGCAGGAAATCTTTAACTGTTTGCACAGATTTTGCTTTTTCTTCAACCTTTTTTAGAATCTTCTGTGCAGGGGAGCCAAATAAATTTTGTTTCTCCATTGGAGCATCGAGGAGTTTAGCTTTGACATGGTCCGGCAAAGATTGCTCCTTCAGCCAGGCATGCCTACGAATAACTGCCCCAGTCATAGCTGATCTAAATGAAGCCTCCAGTGCATGATAGCCACATTTTAAAAAATGATTACTAACCTGTTGTGAGTTATGTACCAAATCCTGAAGGGATTTACGGTCTAAGGGTTCAGGAGAAGAAAGTTTCTTATTCAGTTCATCTAACAAATACTCTTGGTACTGTATCATATGGAATTGACAGTTTAATGCCCTGGCAGAAAGAGTTGCAGATGTATACACCTTCTTTCCCCATCTCTCTAAAGCTCTAGACTCTCTTTCAGAGGGTAGGGGATTTTTGGCAGTAGCGGCTGCAACCCCTTTAGGGCCCTGAGAAATAGTTTCTGGGTCTGCAGCATGGGCTTTATACAGATGGAAATGAGAATCCGGGACCCTGTAATATCTGTCAGGTTTGGCAGGGGCCGGAGGAAGAGAATCAGGAGCTGTACTGATATCATTGTACACATCATCAATTACATTTAGAACAGGAGGTATAGCTAAGGGCCTATGCTGAGGCAAATGCAAAAAGGTCCTTAATCTTTTTCTAGAATCAGAGAAATCCTGACCTTGCCATTGAAAGTGCTCTCTCATGGAGTGTAAAGTCTCCCCAAAGGAAAATTCTTCAGGAGGGGAGGCCGAAGGGATAGATTCCTCTGCATCTGAATCCTCATAAGGCGAGTAAGCCCCTTCCTGGTGGTCTGACGAGTCAGATCCATCTGTGGAATCATCTGAGGAGTGAGGTTCAGAGCGGGTCAGTCCTGGGCCTTTTGTCTGGGGGAGGTTGAGAAGCCCTGTCTGGGTGAGGTTGTGAACCCCTAATTAAGGAGATAAGGTCCTCAGCAAGGCTGAGGATCTGTGAACTAGAGGAAGGCCTCTGGGATGTAGATTTGGCAGGCAAAGCTTTTGAAAGTTTGGCAGCTTTAGTCCTAGAAATGGCCTTAATAGACATAGAAGCTGGGGGCCTAGCTGCCCCACGTGCAGGGGTAGAAATGTCCAAAGGTATGGTGTCGGACAATTCCTGAACACTAGCTTCGGTAGGGAAGTCTGAAGCCGACTCAGCCGGGCCTCTCGGGCCTCTGTGGTGTCGGACAATTCCTGAACACTAGCTTCGGTAGGGAATTCTGAAGCCGACACAGCCGGGGCCTCTCGGGCCTCTGTGGTCGGAAGTATGGTTTCGGAAGAAGGAATCGCCGAGGACTCTGTTTCTGCCGAAACAGAGACACTCGCGGTAGGTCTAGCCGTGGTTTCAGCCGAAACCGCGGGCCGCGAGTGTCGGTCCTTTTCCTTGCGTTTTTTTGACCATATGCGAAGTCGGAGTTTTCGACGGCATTTTATAAGCAAAAGCGGCTCCAAAAAAATTCCTCTGCAAACTCCGACCGACGTCTAAGAGTTTGTCGGTTGAAGGAGGCACAGGCTAAACAGGCTGATATGTCGTGGTCTGGGCCTAAGCAAGGAAGGCAGTAAGAATGGAAATCCTTATGAGGTATTTGTTTCCCACAAGTTAAACAATTATTTACTTTGTCTGACATCGGCTGAGGCAAGAAAGAGTCCCCAACGGGGTACTTAGCTTTTTTCGAAGTCTTCGGTAGCTGAAATCACTGGATCTGACCGACCGGCACTTGCGAACAGCTTCTGCTTCGGGCACCGCGCGGCAAGAAAGACTGAGGAAAATGGCGTCGGCTGATGCTTTTATACCCCAGACGCTCTGACGTCGGGGAAAGTGCGACATCAGCCGAGGCCAGACCCAGACTTTGGAATCCGACCGACCGAAGGGCTGCCTGAGGCAGGACAACCCATATGTTATGACTGCAGATGCATCCTTGAAGGACATCAGAAATTTCAGAATCCCGATCAGAAGAATCAAAAGGAAAATCAGTCCTAGGTCTCTTAGGGGGAATGGTGGCTTCCCCTGATTAGAGTAACAAGGTCTTCAGCCATTCTTATCATTTGTTTTTTTAGGCACAGGGGCCTGACCATGCGGTCTGTGCATAGGTTTTCTAGGCATGGATCGAGTTTTAGGCCTCGAAAAAGAAGATGGCGTTGGTTTAATATGCAAGTCAGTAGGCCTGCGGACCCATCCAAGGTAGAGACATCCACAGGTTCCATAGTCGCAGAAGCATCTCACAGCACACCGGACTCCGAATGGGTCTCAGTAGAGGCCTGCAAATCTGAAGTAGCGGGTATCAGGGGCTGCAAAAGCGCCTGAGTACCGGCAAACTGGCAACTAGCCAAGTGTCGTCGGCAGCTTTGGACCTATGCGGTCTGTCTCTGAAGTTATCTTTGTGTTTTTTTTTCAGAATGTTGGTAGTCGGGTGGCATACCCAAGCCATTTCTGGATTATTGAACCAAGTACCAAAACATTTAGATGCGTAAATGAACCCACGACGAATAATTCGAGGTTTGAATAAGGCACAAAACCAACAGCGAGGTACGTCCTGGTCTGGGCCTAAGCAAGGAATGCAGTACAAATTAAAATCTTTATGAGGTATTTGCTTTCCACAAGAAATACAATTGTTAACTTTTACTGACATTGGTTTAGAGCAAGAAAAAGGATCCCCAACGGGGTACTTGGCTTAGATGAAGATTTCGGATCTGAAACTCTAAAACAAAAATTTCAGGAGTCGGCCGACCGGCACCACCGAACTGCTTCTGCTTCGGGCACCGAACGGCAAGAAAAGACTGATGTCATGGCGTCGGCTGCATGCTTTATACCCCTGACTACCTGACGTCATGAAAGATGAGACAGCAACCGAAGACTTTGATAATCAGGCCGACTGAGGGCTACTGCAAGCAGATAACCCAAATGTGATGACTGCAACAGTTAAACACGAAGAAAATCGGGGGGGGGGGGTCAGCAATGCAAGGGTCCCTTCCCTTGTCTAGACACCACTTAGTAAATCTTTCCCATTTAGCTAGGTATGGCTTTCTTGTTGTAGGTTTCCTGGCCTCCCTCAGGACTGAAAGCACGTCCTCTGAGTAGTGGTGTCTGAATGGGATCAAAAGTTTATCACCCACAGTGTTAGGGATAACATCTGCAAGTGTGGGTGGAGGAAAGTTCCTTTTACTTGTGTCAGGAGGACCAACTTGTAGGGTAACTTGTAGTGATTGCCCTTGGCTGGAATGTGAAGTAGGGGGGAACCAGTGATGCTTTGACCAGTAGGGGGTCACTAAAGATTTTCGGTTTGTCCTTCCAGATTTTCAGGAGAACTTTCTGAATCAGTGGAAAGGGGGGGGGCATAGAGAAACTTCCCCTCCCAAGAGATGTTGAAAGCATCTACTCTCCAGGCAAGAGGGCAGTAGGTCTTTGAGCAAAAGGTCTTCAGCTGCTTGTTCGGGGGGGGGGGGCAAACAGGTCTATTTGAGGAGTGCCCCACCGGTGGACTACATCTAGGAGACTGTCCTGTCCAGCATCCATTCGTGTTGTGGAGAGGATGTCCTGCTTAGGAGATCTGCTTGCTTGTTGCCTTACGAGGGGATGTAGGTTGCCTGCAGGGACAAGTTGTGGTGAGAGGCTAGATCC
Organism: Protopterus annectens; assembly: GCF_019279795.1. Classification (NCBI taxonomy): domain Eukaryota; kingdom Metazoa; phylum Chordata; order Ceratodontiformes; family Protopteridae; genus Protopterus; species Protopterus annectens. The sequence goes on along the minus strand of NC_056747.1, from coordinate 1,005,629,937 downwards.
CATGTCAGCAGGGTTAGTCTGCACAGCTGATATGCCTTTGTCCCTCCCTGCTTGTTGAGGTACCACATTACCGTGGTAGTGCCTGTCACTATTTGAAGGACCCCTGGTCAAAGCAGAGGGGAAAATGTTTTCAGAGCTAAGACTGCAGTCATTTCTCTGACAATTGTGTGTTTGGCCTTCAGGGAAGGGTGCCAGTTTGCTTGAACCCTGTAAGCTCCCTTTGTTCCTCTCCAACCGCATTACTTGGGATGGGGGGGTGGGCTAAGTGGAGGCCTCGGGTTTAGCTGGACTTGTTGGATCCAACAGCTGATTTCTTTCTTTAGACAGGGAAGGAGGGGGATTACTTGTTCCAAGTGATTCGGGTGCTGGGACCAAATGTTTTTGAGGTACCACTGTAGCTTGCACATATGCATTCTGGCCAGTGGTAGCATAGGGATGGTTGCTCTGTCATTAAGCCCAGGAGTCGAAGGAATTGCCTTGCAGTTATTGCCTGAGAGAGTAGCAGCTCCTTGAAGTGGGAGCTCAGGGACAGGACCTTTTCCTGAGGGAGAAAGGCCTTCATTCTGTCCGTTCAGATTCTGCAACCCAGGAAAATCTTGTCTTGGCTTGGGTGCAAGAAGGACTTTGGAAGGTTAAGGGTGAACCCTAAATTCTGCAGAAGGGACATGGTGAAGTGCAGATGCTTTGAGAGAGTATTTTTTGACTCTGCCAGTATTAGGATATCGTCCAGATAGGGGTAAATCTGGATTCCCTGAGTTCTGCAGAAGGCAATGGCTGGGGCCAGGCATTTTGTGAACACTTGGGGGGCAGTGGACAAACCAAAGGGCAAAGCAGTAAATTGGAAATGAGAGGAGGGTCCAGAGAAACGCAGGAATCTTCTGTGGGAAGTTCTGATGGGTATGTGTAGGTAGGTCTCTTTTGGATCCAAGGTGGCCATATAAGCCCTGGCTGGTATGAGAGGTAGTAGGGTGGGATGTGACAGCATTTTGAAGGTGGGCACCTGAAGGTAAAGGTTTAGGAAGGAGAAGTCTAAGATGGGTCTCCAAGGGCCGTCTTTCTTGGGAACCAGGAAGAGATGGGAGTAGAAACCTTTTCCTTTTTGTCCTGAGGGAACAGGTTCTATGGTACCCAACTTCAGCAGGTCTGTCAGAACCTATGGAAGGAGGATGCTGTTGGTTTTCGGGTGGGTATGGTATGCCTATCATGGGTGTTTTCTTTCTAGGAGAGGAACTATCCTTTTTCTGTTATGGATAGCGCCCATTGGTCCGAGGTTATGGTTTGCCAGAAGGGGAGGCAGTGGGAAAAGCATGCAGAGTGTGGAGGGGGGGGGGCACGGCAGTCATGTATTGTTGGGGCCTCCTCTGTCATGAAAGGGTTGTCTAGGCTGAGGATGCAGGGCAGCAGGTTTGGACGTGGTGAGTCTACTTGCACCTCTTCTAGAACTGGAAGAGGAAGAACCAGTCTGGGTAGGGTTTCGCCTCAGAAGGGTGGCTTTAGCTGGATAGTTTTTGTAATACTTGGGAATGGGGAACACCAGTAAATGTTTTATGTCCTGCAATTCCTAACTTTTTCTTGCAGATTCTTAAAAAGATCCGCAGATTGTTTTCCGAAAATGAAATTGTGCTCCAGGGGGGCATCCAGGATCTTTGACGAAGTCTTGTGGAAGATTCTGAAGTCTCAGCCAGGAGTATCTCCTGAGAACAGAAGCAGATGCTGCAGAGCGAGCCGAGGCTTCTGCAGCATCATAGCTGCATCTAATAGAGTATCTGGCTACTTGTGTAGCCAGAGCAAGTTTGGAGGAGATGTCATCCTTAATGGAGCTGTCAGGAATACAGGCCAGCATGGAGGAGGCTTGAGATACCAAATCCAGAGCATATTTAATCATGTGCGTCTGATAGTTAATGGCTCTAAAAGCCAATGTGGAGGATGTGTATACCTTCTTACCAATCCTATCCATAGATCTGCTGTCTAATCAGTGGGTACGAGTGAGGCAGGAGGGGGGAGAAGTCTGGATTGCTTATCAGAATAGGTGGCAATCACTGCTGAATTTTTGCTTGTCAGGCACCTTGTAGAAGCGATCTCATCGCTTGGGGGCAGGTGGCTGAGAGTCTGGGTCCTTAGATGCAGAATTAAAGGCATCCAGGTATACTGGAGGAACAGAAGGGGAGGGGAATTCAACTTGAAGAAGCTCAAAATACCTCTTTTGGGTGTCACACATTTGTGAGGTATCCCATTTGAAATAGTCATTCATCTTGGTGATGGTCTCACCAAATGTAATATCCTTAAGGGGAGAATCCCCCTCAATAGATTCCTCATCAGGAGGATAATACTCCTGGGGAGATATAATTTGGGAGGAGTAAGATATGGAATCCTCTGAGAAGGAAAAGGGTGCATCATGCTCCTCTTCCCTAACCTGAGATGTCAAGGGGGAGGAAGAGGCAGAAGCAGGCCTAGGACTCAGCAAACGTAGAGCAGCAGCGGATAAGGCTGAATGCCTAAGGGTCATAAAGGCCTGCATCAGAAAAGAAGTGAAGGACCGCCAGTCAGGTAGGCCTTCAGCAATGGCAGAGGCATGCTTGGTTTTCTGTTTCTTTTTAGCTGGGATGGATGTTGTAACCGGCCTGGAATGAACTCAGGATCCCGGTCGGAGGTACCACTGATTCCGTTTCCCCCCTCAACTTCGACGGTAGTCGGAGTCTGGGTTGGCTCTGTGGATGTGCCGGTCGTCGGAACAACGGCTTCCCCAAAGGTAGCCGTTGAAGTCAACGGATCCACCGGGCACTCCTCAGCTCCTAAATCGGCAGTTGGTAGGGCGTCCGGTAATGGAGCGGCAGGCAAAGAAGGCGTAGGAAACTTGGGCTTCTTACACGGAGGTTCTGACACAGCCTCCGAGGCGGGATCCAGTCTTAGGGCTAACCGCTTAAGGCGCTGGTTTTCTAAGTAGAGGTTTAGTGCTGCCAGATGGCTGTGTAGGATCTTTTGCACAAACGATTGACAAAATGGAGCTAGCGGAATGGTAGTGCTCCTGGCCTAAGCAAAAAAGACACCCATCACAGGCATCTTTATGGAGTATCTCTGTTGCCCGCATTGGCATTTACTCTTTTTATCCAACTTCGGCTATAAATTGCTACAACAAACCAAGCCTAAGCGAGAACAATCTGATATGAAGAACCAAAAACCCAACGGGTTACTTAGCTTTATTGAGACGCCTGAAGAGAAGGAGCTAACACACGATGTGTCTGTCGTCTGCGGCTGGAAAGTTCTGAGGATTGTGCTTGCAGACATCACATTTAAGGCCCCTGTTTTATGGCCTTACATGTGATGTCCCACGCAGCTGCAACAGCCAACCTGAAGCTTTTGTATAGGAACCGACATACGAGTCGCCTGAGGGCAGAAAATCCCACAAGAATACGACAACATAGGAATAAGAAGGACATCATCAACTGCTCCTCTCAAAGTTGAGACCATTTATCCACTACACGTATGCTTTGCTTGCTATCCCCAGCAAATTTCATGGACCAGGGCTTCTGACAAATCACAGGAATAAAGACTCCAGTAAAACATGGACTGAGCAGATGCAGTAGTCCAGTGTCCCTTAAAAGCGGAAGTGATTTACAGACTTCCAATGCATTCTCTTTAAAACTAACGGCAAAGCAATCCACAATACTTGTCCAGTTTTATTCACAGAACATCAAGTTAAGATCCACTTAAAGTCTTCAACTGGGCTTAATATTGTGCAACAATGTATCCCCATCTTCTCTTTATGACTACAAATACTATTTTACTCTGATTCAACATCTTCCTTCTGGGGGACTGCCACTGCACACTGTTTTCTACCTCTACCTGGCAAGTCATCTGCCACCACAGACCCTTACTAAAAATACAGGTCTGGGTTATGCCCGATTCAAGTCCAGTCTAAGCTTCTGGTCTGACAAAACCGGGTCATAGACAAAACCAGCTATCTCCACAACAAGCTACGACTGTACTCCTTTAACATGTCCAGAATAACTGATTAAGACTATACAGGCAAAGCAGTGCTATTTTATGGGAAAGCAAGTAACAAAAAACAAAGCTCAGGGGCCATCAATCTTAATGTATGCAAAATTTAGAAAGAAAAGGGATGTGCACACAAACTGAAGCATGTCATAAAATTGTATTTAACAACCCCCCCCCCCTTTTTAAACCTCAAGTACAAGTCTGCCAAACAAGAATCAGAGCAAGATTCTTAATATTAATGTTGCATGAAAAGTATATAACTCACATTTCTGGAATGACTCTCAAAAGACTACTTCATAAGCGCAAGAGATTAAATGCAACAATGAAGAACGGTAAGCATCAGCACCCCACCACAACAGTAATACATTCAAGAACTACCACAGTACTTCTCAGCTACTGATTTTATGGCAAAAACAGTTTGGTACTTATGCACAAGTCTCTGAAATGAGGATATATTGATAAAATGTCATGTCCTGCAGCAATTCATTAGGCTGTCCAGAAACCTCTCATAGTAGCAAAGCAGTGCTCCAATGTTTTCCAGTTCCTGTGTCACCTACAAACAACCATTTCTTCAGCGCCACAGAAGAGTACATCACCTCTGCTCCTACCTGTTGTACTTCAACTCCTCTGTTTAGCAGTATGCATTCAGAGTACAAACATTTTCTAGTCATGCTGTGCACAGTCTGTATAAACATCAACTATGAATACTACTTCGCAATCACATCAAATTTAGCGATGATAAAAATAAGGCTTTAAAAGCTAGAAGTGGAAAACTTCAAGAAAAAATAAATGTCAATTTCTGAAGCATTTTAACAACACAGTCATATTCAAAGGATATTATTCCATTGGTTCTACAGAAAACCATTTCATTTCACTTCTGGTGACGATGGTTGAAAAAGAAGATCAAGAGATGGGAAATAGGACCACATATACTCAAAAGATAAATTCTACGAACAAAAAAGTTGCATACAGAGTAAGGAAGCAGCAGAACTGAAAAAGGATGTCAACACAAACTGTTCATAAACAAGGAAAAAAGATATGTAGTTGCTCTACAGGCTTATCTGCTTCTAAAGGCAGTACAATGATGAAAGTCAAATCCATCTTCATTCAATACTCAGGGGACACCAGAGGAAACCAATACCCACAAACAAGTCCTTGATTTATTAAAGAATGAGAGTTTACAAAAATATAAACTACATGTGCCAGTGAATTATTTCTCTAACGATTTACTTTTAAGCAATATGTGCTAAGATGAAAAATATTTTATGCCAGATGCAAACATTAGCAGCTTAAATTGTATAGGCACTCCACAAGCCCTTTAAGTGCACTGCTCAAGTTTTTTTAATAAAAGTGTTACTATTTTGCTAGACGACGTACCAACATAAATTGGGTAAGAAATAGTCTAGTAACTCTAGACCACATGCTTCATCTGCTACCCAAGTATTAAGAGTACATTTACCGAATTTACGTATTTTTTGTACTAAGACTAAGTGAGCTTAACGTAGGTTTATTTTCTGATAAAAAATAAAACTAAAGAAGCAGAAAAAACGCTGGATAAAGCTGTTCAACTACTTTAATATAACACACTGGTGCCTCGGCTTTTCACCTTCAATCGATAAAGCACAGTGAAAAACAGCCACTTTTTATACAAGTTCAAACCCTCCACTAATAAGTCAATTAACTAGTGCCAACACCATTATAATATAAATTACAAAAACTTTTCAGATAAAGCCTAGGCCAGCAACCTGGAAAGAGATGGTCAAACATTGCAGCAGAGTTCACAGTTCCAGTTCACACAGACAATTTTCTAGACAATATTCTTCAACTTTCCATGATGCACCACACAAGAAAAGCTGTACCACAACACAAAATTAAATTATCAGAGAAAGTTAAATCATTTTTGAAGGAAGCTTTCGTTCCTTGCACCCCTAATGTCAGAGCTGTGCTCCTTACATCTTATACCCACTTATGCCAAATCTGAGGTTTACACCTTGGGGGATGGAAAATATGGGATACTGCAACGTAACAGAAATACCCCCCCCCCCCCCACATCTACATTTAAGCGTTTCAATTATTATTTCAAGGCTTCCAATTGCAGTACTCAAACTTTCAGTAAGTACTCCTGAAAAAAACAGCAAAGGAAAAAACTTGACAGTAGATTTTTGAGATTTATTCATAACGTATATGGGTATAATCTCGTCTACCTGCTAACAGTATAGCTTAACGAAGTACCTGAGTGCAGCTTTAGCACCCTTTCATCTTCCACCAGACTAATCAAAAGAGATGCCAACTCCAGAATTATCTACTAGTTCTAGTGAAAGAACACACCACTCGCCTGGTAGTAAGAAGCTGCAACTCTCAAAGAGTTGCCATCAATGGCTTCTGAATTTTGTAGAGCCACCAGTAAACGTCCTAACAGAAAACACCAGATTAAAACAATACATCTACAAAGTACTCCCTTTAACAGAGGACACAAAAATTCCTAGAGATTCATTGTTAAGGTGACTGCCTCACTCAACTGAACTTCCTGTGAGAAGAAATATTTATACATAAAGTAAAATACTCCACAAAATCCTTTCACAACTTTGAGTGAAGGATGATAATGCACATCATTCAGAGTTCTGCCCTGTGCTCGGACCAACTGCCAGTTTGTAACATTTGATAAGTAAGGAAATACCATGCCAAGCTATAGCCTCGTTATCTTAAGCAGCAATTCCCACTGGTTTACCAGCAAAGTACGAATATGCAAACAAGTCAGTTTTCATCAGCGGCTCAGGGAGAAAATCTCCATGAGGTAACAGTAGTATACATAAATCATACAGAACTCAGGGAACATTACATACAAAGCAACTGCAAATAAAACAGATAATTATGAAATAAATATAACTTAACATTTTTTTGACTTGAAAAGTCAGACTAGGACAGAGCCTATTTTCAGCAGATGCCCAGGGAGAAATTCTCCAGATGCATGTCTTTGGAATCTGGGAGGAAACTGGAGCACCCAAAGGAAACCCATGCAAACAGTGGGAGGACAAGCAGACTGCATGCACAGAAGGCAGCCCAGCCAAGAATCATATAGAACCTCTTGGCGTGAGGCGACATTTTGCAGAAACATAAGAAAGTACTAGTACATTATGCATTTTAGAGTAGAAGACAAAAAAATAAGGAGAAAGTCAATGACGTGTATGTGTACATAGGATACATGTTTGAAGACAGCCTCAGACCAGTAGCAGCTTTAGATGGCTGGGTCCTAACCACAAGAAATGCAATAAAATAAGGTAAGTACGTCCAAAGTGCTATTTTCCAAAAGGCAAACCTCGACACTTTTTAGCAAGGCAAAAAAAAACACCTCTCCAGATAAGCAGGCCTAAATGGACAAAGTACAAACGGCGTAAGAGCACTTCCCTATTCTGTCAAAGGCTTTAAACTCTTTGTTAGGTGGATGGACAGCAGCTGCATCAGAAAGTTCTTGTTTGCTTGCAGCTGATAGGATAACAGACTCCAAATCTTGCCTAAATCCCTAGTTCAAAAATTCCTAACCAAACTAAAACCCTGCTCACTCTCTGACAACTTACCACCACAATACTTGCAACTAGCAGCCAAGGCTATAGCTTAGCCAGTCATCGTTCTAAATCAATCGCTTTCTCACAGAATCATATGCCTCCTAATGTGGAAAAAAATTATTACCCTACTTCACAAAAGGAGGACATGCCCATGATCTCTCAAACTACTGACCCATCTCCATTCTCTTCCCCACTGTCAAAAATCCTAGAAAACTGTATTCAAACCAAACTACTCAATCACCTCATGAAAAATAACCTCATCTCCCACTCAACATGGCTTCCGCCCAGGCCATAGTACAACCTCAGCTTTACTCTCCTTTACTGATATAGTTAACAAAGCTCTTGATGTTGGCCTACTCACCTCTGTACTCCTGCTAGATCTCTCAAAAGCGTTCGACACAGTATGTCACTTGTTGATCCTCATTCAGTCATTCCGTATGGGTATCGGTTCAGAGCTCGGAACAGAGCCGGCCATTTTCCAAGCTCACGTCAGCTTCAAACTCTCGAGCTAAACTCTTATCCACAATTCCCCTCTCCCAGTTACCCCAGATTGAGTTTGCAAGTTAAAGAAGGTAGAGGCTACCTCTGGCAAATAACCTAAGAGAACTGGATGGCGAGATCCACCAGAAACCACAGGAGGGGGAAGTCGTAATGACTGAACAAGGATCAACACTACAGATGGAACGTTATGGTAAGACATAACATCTTTATCTGATATTGTTAATCCTCATTCATTCCTTACATATGGGGCAGAGTCCCCAGCTACCTCTATTCCTGGGAGGCTCTCATGGAAGGACATTCTTGAGCACCATAGAACCGAAAGATGCTCTTCCCCCTGGAGGCCAAATCCAATTTGTAATGATTGATGAATGTATGAGGCGTAGCCCAAGTTGCAGCTGCACAGATGTCATGTAAAGAAGCTCTGGCATGGAAGGCAGCAGAAGTTGCCACCAACCTTGTTGAATGAGCTTTCATGGTAGTAGGCAACAAAATATTACGTTGTGTGTAAATAAAGCTTACACAGTCCTTCAATCATCTAGCTAATGTGACCTTAGCAACAGCCGATGCTAATCTAAGTCCAGAAAAGGCCATAAATAACTGGTCAGATTTACGAAAGGGTTTAGTCCTGTTTAGGTAAAAACGGATTTGCCTGTGTATATCAAGGGTATGTAGGCAATACTCTCCTCTGTTTGAATGGTTGGGAAAGAAAACTGGCAATTCAATGGCTTGATTAATGGACATTTCAGAGATCACTTTAGGCAGAAATGACGGATTAGTCCTCAGAGACGCACTATCTCTATGAAAAATCAAGTATGCACTCTTGATACATAAAGCCTTGAAGTTCAGAAATACATCTGGCAGAAGTAATAGCGACCAAAAAAAGAAGTTATGTACTCACATAACGTTCCATCTAAGTAGGTACTTCATTTGTCTGCAACCTGTGGGTATCGGATCCGACTTCGGATCCGAGCCGGCAGCTTACCAAGCTCCAAGATCCGAGCTCCTAGCTCCTCCCCCCTACCCATAATCCCCTGCTACCAGCCACATTACCTCAGATCGTTTTTTTTGCCTTACCAACCTGTAAACATGAACAATCAACTGCAAAGGTGATCAGAAAATCCCGAAAGGTTCGGGGGATGGCAGGGGGGGGGGGGTCGGTTGCAGACAAATTAAGTACCTACTCAGATGGAAAGTTATGGTGAGTACATAACTTCTTTATCTGAAGTAGTTACTTCATTTGCTCTGCAACCTGTGGGACAGAGTCCCCAGCTACATATGAGAACCTGGGTGGTCCTTACGGAAGGATATTCCGAAGCACCGTGGAGCCAAAAGAAGCCCTACTTCTCGAAATCACATCTAATTTATAATGAGAAATGAATGTATGAGAAGAGGACCAAGTAGCCGCTGAACATATGTCGTCCACTGGAACCCTAGACCAGAAGGCTGTTGAAGTGGCTACAGATCTTGTAAAATGAGCAAGGATATTAACCGGGGCTGGTTTTCCAGACGATATATACCCCTGAATAATACACTGACAAATCCAATTTGCCACAGTAACTTTGGAAATGGCTTTACCCATGGCTGATTTTGCATACGAGACAAATAACTGGTCCGACTTGCGAAACTCTCTAGTCCCATGCAAGTAGAAACGCAGCTGTTTGTGTACATCCAATTTGTGTAATGTGTATTCTCCCTTGTTCTGAAACATGGGAAAAAACACCGGTAAATTTATTGATTGATTTATATTTGCTTCTGAAGCAACCTTAGGCAAGAAAGACAGGTTAGTCCTGAGGGACACTATCTTTGTGAAAGATAAGGTAAGGAGGCTTCATACACAAGGCTTGTAATTCTGAAACCCTTTTGGCCGAAGTAATGGCCACTAAAAAGGCGATTTTCCATGACAAGAACTTCAACGGGATTGAGGCCGCAGGCTCGAAAGGTGGACTTGTTAAGGCTTGCAAGACTAGAGTGAGGTCCCATGGGGGAACCACAGACTTTATAGGTGGATTTAGAAGGAAGACGCCTCGTAAGAAGGTTTTGTACAACTTTGTAGATGCTAAGGAACCTATGCCATCACCCACATGAAAATGGGAGATGGCCGCCAATTGTACCTTAACCGTAGAAGCGCTTGCTCCCTGATGAAAGATTAATGAGAGGAAGTCTGGGATGGTCGGGATAGGGACAGTAAATGGGTCCAAGCCCTTATCTTCTGCCCAAATGGAAAAACGTTTCCACTTACTGTTGTAAAGTTTTCTGGTAGATGGCTTATGAGCCGCAACCAGAATGGCCTTAACGGGAGATGAGATACCGGGAGTCCTAGCCATTAATGGAACTGGATCAGCCAAGCCGCAAGCTTGAGGATGACCAGGTTGGGCGCTGGGCAATCTGTGGGATGAGAAATCAGTTCTGGACTGGGATCCAGAATCCACGGAGGAGCCACACTGTGAGACCGCAGAAAGGGGAACCAGATCTGCCGAGGCCAGAATGGGGCTATGAGGATAACTCTGCTCCCTAACAGACAGGCTTTCTGAATGAACTTCATCATGAGAGGAAGGGGAGGATAAGCATAAAGGAGAAGCAAAAAGATCGCAGCGAGGCTGACCCCATTTGTGGAAGATCTGTTTCGCAACAGATGGATTCAGAGACCACTCGTATGGCGTGAGGAGCACCCGACTTAGCTTGTCCGCTAATATGTTGGATCGTCCTGGGATGTGCGTTGCTACCAGAAAGCGGTTGGTGGAGATCGCCCATTCCCAAACTCTCATGGCCTCTCGACACGGGGTGAGATCTGGTTCCTCCCTGTTTGTTTATGTACCAGATTACAAACATGTTGTCCGTCTGGATCGCAATAGTCCCTAGGGGAAGAAGGTCGTGGAGGGCTTGCAACGCCAAAAGCACCGCCCTCATCTCTAGGACATTGATATGCAATGTGGTCTCTAGGGGAGTCCACGTGCCTTGAACGGATCTGCCTGAACAATGCCCCCTCCCCCACCCGAGGCGAGAAGCGTCCGTAGTCAATGTGGCTTTGACCGGGGGGAATCACAAAGGGCCTCCTTTCTCTGAGTTCCCGCGCATGCAACCACCAAAGAAGGGGTCCCTGCAAACTCTGCTCAGCGGTATGGGCGTGTTCAACGGGTGGAGCAAGAGGGACCATGGGACCATTGGACTTTAAGGGTCCATTGCAATATCCGCATTCGCAGGCGGGCATGGAGGGAAAGACCGATCGCTGCTGCCATAGACCCTAGTGCCCTCAGGACTAACTCTGCTGGAGAAGGATTCCGTAGAAGGGCTAACACCTGATAAGACCAGCTGTTCAGTCTGATTGATGTTAGGGTAGCTCGAGAGATTCGGGTATCCAACCTGGCCCCTATGAATTCCAGGGCTTGAGTAGGGCACAGGCAGGACTTCTGCAGGTTTACTGAAATGCCTAGGTTGTGGGCTAGAGTCAGTACGTAATCTCTCGCTAATGAGAGCTGATGCCTGTTGGTCGCTGTAAGGAGTCAGTCGTCTAGGTACGGGAAGACCTGAATGCCCTGAAGTCTCAGGTGGGCAGCAACCACCGCCATGACTTAGTTGAACACTCTGGGGGCTGAGTGAGGCCAAATGGAAGAACCCTGAATTGATAATGACTGGCTCCGAGCCGGAAGCGGAGAAACCTCCTGGATCGTCTGTCCATTCAAATGTGGTAGCACGCATCCTTGAGGTCTATGGAGCACATCCAGTCATTCTCCCGCAAAAGGGGGAAGATAGCTTGAAGAGTCACCATCCGGAACTTTTCCTTGGGTATAAACAGGTTCAGAGCGGAAAGGTCTAAAATGGGTCTGAGGTCCCCCGTTTTCTTTGGCACCAAAAAAAACCTTGAGTAATAACCCAATCCGGACTGATCTAGGGGGACGGGCTGGATGGCTCTTTTTCTTAGCAGCTTTAAAATTTCTAAAGCCGCCTCCTCCCTCTGATCGGGTGGTACATCGGGGAGGTGGCTGGTTTTGGGGGGGAAGATTTAGGAAAGGAATGAAGTAACCTCTGGAAATAATATGAAGCACCCATTGATCCGTAGTAAGGGACTCCCAGTTTGACAGGTGCTCCGTCAACCGTCCCCCGACTGCCTCCAGAGAGGGACAGTCGGGCAAGCCCTCAGGGCTGTTGCGTGGGTCTGTCCGAGAAAGGTTCTCTAGACCCGAAATTAAGCAGCCCCCTTCTGCCTCTGGGCCGGCGTCCACCTTGTCCTCCTCTGCCTCTAGAGGACAAGTGGTCCGCAGCTGGATGGGATTGCGGAGACTTGCGGAACCACAGCTTCTTTTGTCCCCTCGGATTCCTGGAGAAGGATCTTTGGGGACTAGAGAAGCGGACTCCAATGGCAGACAGCGTCTTCCCGTCCTTTTCGCTTTGGACTAGCGTATCGCGAACGGTCTTGCAGAAAAGAGCAGAACCATCAAAGGGGGCGTTCGTGAAGGACGCCTTGAAGGGATCCGTGAAGTCGCAAAGACGGAACCAGGCATGATGTCGTAAGACGACCCCTGCTCCGCTGGCTCTAGCGGCTCCCTCCGAAGCATGAGAGAAGAGCCGCATAGACGTATTGGAGATGGATTTTAGAGTGGCCATTCGTGTCGTAAACACATTCCTGTCTCCGACCGACAAGGACTCTGGGGGGGCTGCAGCGTATTCCTTGATCAAGTCTCGCTGTAGCCTGATGGCATGTGCCATATAGTTCAGCGCCCTTATAGAAAAGGTCGCTGAAGCAAACATCCACTTCCCAATCCGGTCCAACGCTCGAGATTCTTTATCTGGCGGGTGGATCAGAGAACTCTCCTGAGCGAGTTCTTTCTTGGTGGCCGCCACCACCAACATGGCATCAACGGGGGATCCTTTGGCCCACGATTGCCTATCTGTGGGGCTGCTCAGTATTTTGTCGGGACGCCTAGGTATTGGCTCCACGGTGTCGGGCTCCTTCCACGCCCTGGTGGTAATTAGGTCCACCAGGGGGTCGGCCGGAGGGGACACCCAAGAAGTAGATGGGCCTGTCTCAAACGCCTCCAGGAACACGGATTCATCAAGGGAAGGTTTTTGGGCAGACCACCCCCCTTTAATACGCAACATTTCCATGATGTCTCCAAAGGAGACATCTTCAGGGGGTGACCTTGGGGAACCCTCCCCATCATCTAAGTCCGTGTCAGTGGTAACGGACTCGGGGGAGTCCAGGTGCCTCCTTTTACACAGACGTTTCCGAGGAACCTCCTCGGTGGGGCTATCCGAAGAGGGCTCGTCCACGGGTTGTTGTTCCTCAACAGGAACTAGCTGGAGGGCTTGGGCAGGCTGTCCCGATGGTTGAATGATGGAAGACAGACCCTCATACAGTGGGGGTATGGGTGGATCCACAGCTCGAACCGGGGATCTGGAGGATCTCGACAGTACCCTCTCCACTACCTCAAAAGCCGAAGGAGATTCACCCTCGCCAGCCTCTGAGAGCAATCTCCTCGGCTCCGAGGAAGGGATTGGGGTGCGCTCCAAACCCAACAGCTCCGAAGATACAACAACTCCCTCGGATCCGATGCTCAGTCCTCGGCCCCGAGAGCTCGGATCAGACAAGCTCGAGGGCATAGTCGGCATTGAAGAGACCAACGCTATCGGCGCCTACAATTCCCTGGGTCCGAATGGGCACGGATCCGATGACTCCGAGATCCGAAAATGAGTCGGAGAAGGAGTGATCAGGGCAAACATGGGGCCGCACTCCCCCCCAGAGGGGGGGGGAGGCAAGAGCACCCCCATCTGCATTTGGGTCTGTAAGAACAGACGCATCATCCGATCCATATCCGCTTCGGAGATGCTTTTTGTTGACCTGGAAGAGGTAGTCGAGGCGGGCCGGGAGGGCTGCCTCGACGACCTCGAGGGAGACCGATCTTCCTCCGGCGAGAAGCTAGGCGAACGGAGCCGAGAGGAGAAGGATCCGGAGACCCCCGAAGGAGACTTAGTTGTTTTAGCTGGCGGAGCCGAGGGGTGAGACTCGGTTCGCCTTTTATGGGATCTATGTCCCTCCTTATCCTTGTGCCTCTTCTCCTTTGATGAGAAGGCACTAGTTTCCCCAGAGCTCAAACCCAAAGTGGGAGGTTGAGTCCCGGGTAGAGCTGAGGGAACAGAGGCCGCTGATGCAACCGGAGCCCGAAAGTACAGTTTTGTACCTACCATAAATGTAGATGTCCGAACTGGATAGCATCTGCAGTCATAACAGCTGGGTTGTCCTGTCGTCAGGCAGCCCTTCAGTCGGCCGGATTCCAAAGTCCGGGTCCGGCTTCGGCTGATGTCGCACTTCACCCGACGTCATCTCTGTTGGTCTTCGGGTATAAAGGCATCAGCCGACGCCATTTTCCTCAGTGTTTCTTGCCCCAGATGCCAGAAGCCCTCTTGAAGGCTAAAATTTTGGATAGATGCCAATGTTTCCAAAAGGATAGAGGTAAACACAAAAATAATCATGTATGTACATATATACAAACAAATACACCATAAAAGACTCCCCCCCACCAGCTAGCTATTAGGAGGTTAAACACCCTAGGAGTACCACAGAGGGGAAGGAGGGAGGGTAATCCTGACTGCAGATGCTATCCAGTTCGGACATCTACATTTATGGTAGGTACAAAACTGTACTATGTCCTTCATGGATGCATCTGCAGTCATAACAGCTGGGTAGAATACCATAGCCAACTAGGGGAGGAGGATAAAAGTAGATTATGGTGTGTTTAGGATCCCTTGCAGTACAGCAGTGGCAAACCCTGCTCGGGATCTGGAATATAGAGGCAAATTATAATGCTTGGCAAATGTATGCACGGAGGTCCAAGTAGCCGCCTCAATAATGTCTTTGGTTGCCACTCCTCGTAAGAAGGCTGTGGTAGTGGCTGTTGCCCTTGTAGAATGAGGTCTTATGTTCTGTGGAATTGGTTTTCCATGGAAGGAGTAACAGAATCGTATGCAATTTCCTATCCATTTGGAGATTGTCTGTTTGGAAATAGCTTTTCCTTCCCTTCCTGTTGCATAGGCTACAAAGAGTTGGTCAGTCTTTCTGCTGCTGTTGGTTCTGTCCAAGTAGTAGCGTAGCTGTCTATGTACATCCAAGGTATGCAGTATTCTTTCCCCTCTGTTTTGTGGGTTGGGAAAGAAGGTAGGTAGGTGGATTGCCTGGTTTAAAGACACTCTGGATACCACCTTAGGCATAAATGTTGGATTAGTCCTCATGGACACTCTATCTTGGTGGAAGATTAGGAAGGGTTGCACTGCCATTAAGGCCTGTAGTTCTGAAACCCTCCTTGCTGAAGTAATTGCCAGTAGGTAAGCAGTTTTCCATGACAGGTGTTGTAGGTCTGCTGTTGCTGCTGGTTCAAAGGGTGATAGTGTCAACTTTTCTAGTACGAAGTTTAAGTCCCAAGCTGGTAATGGTGGTTTCCTTGGAGGTTTTACATTCTTGATTCCTCTGAGGAACTGCCTGAGCAAAGGGTGTGAAAAAACAGGTGGATCAAAGCTGTATTCTGCTGAAATAGCTGATGCATGTATCTTGATGGAGGAGTAGGACAGGCCTGAATGGAGAAGTTCGGCCAGATACTCCAGAATGTTAGGCATATCTATGTTTGACACATCTTTTCCTCTTTCAGAACTCCAAATGACAAACCTTTTCCATTTTCCAGCGTAGTTCCTTCTTGTTGAAGGTCTGCGTGCTTCAAGAATAATGTCTTTAACTCTTTGGGAAAGTTCTTGATTAGCTGCTGCTATGTGATGTTCCATGCAGTCAGTTGTAACGTTTTTAGGTTTGGATGTATGATGCTGTAGTTGTTCTGAGTTAGCATCAAAGGCATCAGGGGTATTGGCCACATATTGTTCCGAGACATGCTCCTCAGCAGTGGGTACCAGTGTTGTCTTGGCCAGTTTGGAGCTATCAGGATTATCCTTGGATGTTCTTCCTTGATTTTTAGTAGTACTTTGTGTATCAAGGGAAGAGGTGGGAATGCATATGCTGTTAGGCCTTTCCAGCTGAAGGAGAGCGAATCCACTTTCCATGCTAGTGGGTGGAATGTCCTTGTGCAGAATTTTTTGAGCTGGTGATTGTGAGGTGATGCGAATAGATCTATCTGAGGCATTCCCCATTTCTTTGAGATGGTCTTGAAGATGTCCGTGCAGCTGCCATTCGTGGGCATCTGATGTGGTTCTGCTTAATATGTCTGCTAGAGTATTTTCTTTTCCTGGTACAAATATTGCCTGTAGCTGGATGTTGTAGCTGAGTGCCAGGGTCCACAGCTCCAAAGTCATTCTGCATAGGGGGTATGAATGAGTGCCTCCCTGTTTGTTGATGTACCACATGACTGTGGTGTTGTCTGTCCTTATCATCAACTGGCCCTCTTTGAGAAATGGTCTGAACTTTTGAATTGCCAGTTTTACTGCCAGCATTTCTTTTAGGTTGATGTGCAGGTGAAGTTGATCCTGAGTCCACAATCCTTGCACGCATTTGTCCAGCATGTGGGCCCCCCATCCTAGGTCTGAAGCGTCTGTTGTGATGTTCTGGCTTGCTTGACATCTGCGAAAGGGAAGGCCTGGGTTTGACTGGCATGCCTGAGCCCACCATAGGAACTCCTGTTTTAAGCATGGAATTAGTGGGATTTCTGTTTCTAGGCTGTGTCTGTGTTGGGACCATAAATTCCTTAGGTACCACTGTAGTTTTCTCATATGTAGTCTGGCAAATGGGACCAAGATTATGCATGATGCCATGAAGCCCAAGGCCTGCAGTACCTTTCTTGCTGTTAACTTGTTCAGTTTTGTTAGTGCCAAGAAGTAAAGAGGGAGGTCTTTTTGTTTTTCTGTAGTTAGAAATGCCATTTGTCTTACTGTGTCCAATTCCGCTCCCAAGAATGTCCTTGTTTGGGATGGTATCAGCCTTGACTTTTGTAAATTGACTGTGTATCCCAGTCCTTGTAGCAAGTAAATGACCCTTTGTAAATCTGTTGTCAACTTGCTTTTGTTGTCCCCTTGTAGCAGGCAGTCGTCCAGGTATGGGTAAATTTGAATTGCCTGTAGTCTGCAATGGCGATTACTGATGTCAGGCATTTTGTGAATACTCTGGGCGCAGTAGATAAGCCAAAAGGCAATGCTGAGAATTGATAGTGCTCTGATCCTGCAAGAAATCTGAGGTATCTTCTGCAGATTGGTCGAATGGGGACGTGCAGGTATGCCTCCTTGAGATCTAGAGTTACCAGCCAACACTCCTTGCCCAGCATGGGAAGAAGTTGCTGTAGGGTCAGCATTTTGAATTTTGGGACAATGATGTATGTATTTAAGGTGGACAGGTCGAGAATTGGTCTTCAACTTTTTTCCTTTCTTGGAACTAGGAATAGTCTGGAGTAGAACCCCTTTCCTTGCTCTGCTGTTGGCACTTTTTCCACAGCGCTCATGTTTGCTAACTCCTTTATCTGTTGTAGAGCCTCTGTTTTTTGATTTGGAGGTAGATTTGGCATTCCTCTTTTGACTGGTAAAGTGTGGAAGTGGAATCGGTAACCTTGATCTATGGTTTGTAAAATCCACTTGTCTTTTGTTATGTGGTGCCAGTTCTTTGAAAATAAGGTTAACTTTCCGCCTAGAGGAGCTGCTATTTGTTCCCTGGTAGGCGGATTTAGGATTAAGTCACTGTGGCTGTGTTGATGTAGTGGCAGTGGTTGTGTCTGTGCCTCTGTTGTTACCTTGCCACTGTCGTCCTCTGTAGGCACCTCCTCTGGATTGGTTTCTGCCTCTGGAACGTCTATTCCTGCCCCTTTGAAATCTTGTGGAGTCAGGAAAGGACCAATTTTTGGCAGGCCAGTTCCTGCTAAACCTTGGGGGTTGAACTTGCAGGAAATCTTTAACCGTTTGAACTGATTTTGCCTTTTCTTCCATTTTCTTCATAACCTGCTGGGCAGGTGTACCAAACAAACTTGTCTTATCCATAGGAGCATCTAGCAACTTAGCCTTAACATGATCCGGTAGAGCTTGCTCCTTTAGCCATGCATGCCTTCTTATCACTGTACCAGTCATGGCTGATCTAAATGAAGCCTCCAGTGCATCATAGCCACATTTTAAGGAATGGTTACTAACCTGTTGTATGTTATTTACCATTTCTAATACATATTTCTTGTCAAGAGATTCATCAGTGGTTAGCTTTTTAGTTAACTGATCAAGCATAAACTCTTGATATTGTATCATGTGAAACTGACAGTTTAAAGCTCTAGCTGAGAGAGTAGCTGAAGTGTAAACCTTTTTACCCCATCTGTCTAATGACCTTGCTTCCCTTTCAGAAGGAATAGGGTTTTAGCTATGGTCGCTGCTACTGCCTTGGGACCCTGGGATATAGTTTCGGGGTCTGCAAGTGGGGCCTTGTAAAGGTGGTGATGAGTATCTGGCACCCTGTAAAATCTGTCTGGTTTGGCAGGGGCTGGGTGTAATGAATCTGGAGCAGAGCAGACATCATTGAAAGCATCATCTACCACAGAGAGAACAGGAGGTATAGCTAAGGGCCTGTGCTGTGGAAGGTGCAGAAAGGTTCTAAGTCTTTTTCTGGAATCTGAAAAATCTTGTTGCTGCCATTGGAACTGCTCTCGCATGGCATGTAAGGTTTCCCCAAAGGAGAATTCTTCTGGAGGGCAAGCAGCTGGAATGGATTCTTCAGCATCAGAATCTTCAAAATTGGAGAAAGGAGCCTCTGGCTGGTCAGTTATGTCTGATTCATCAGCAGAATCATCAGAGGACACTGGCTCAGGGGGCTCTGCCCTAGGTCTCTTCTCTGGGGGCTGAGAGGCCCTGACTGGGTGAGATTGAGATCCTCTAATTAATGAAATTAAATCTTCTGCCAAAGTAAGCATTAGAGAACTAGAAGAGGGCCTGGTTGAGGGGGGTTTAACAGGCACTGTTTTAGTAGTCTTGGCTGCTTTAGCCCTGGCGAAGGCCTTAATGGACATGGCTGCTGGAGGCCTAGCAGCACCACGTGCTGGGGTAGAGACATCCAAGGGAATGGTGTCTGATAAGTCAGTGGCAACCAGCGTAGTGGATAAAATTTCTGAGGCCGATTCAAGAGTTGTAGCAGGGGCCTCAGCTGTAGAGATAGATTCAGCTGTACTTTGATCAGTTTTCTCGGTTTCGGCCGAAACCGAGACACTCGCGGTTTGCTTAAGCATGGTTTCGGCCAAAACCGCGGACCGCGAGTGTCGGTCTTTATCTTTGCGTTTTTTGGCAGAATGTGTAGTCGGAGGATCCGACGGCATAATGTACGCAAAATCAGAACCGAAAAACTGTTCTGCAAACTCCGACCGACGCCTAAGCGTTCGTCGGTTGAAAGAAGCACAGGCCGAACAGGCTGCTACGTCGTGGGCTGGGCCTAAACAAGGCAGACAGTAAGAGTGGAAATCTTTATGAGGTATTTGTTTCCCACAGGTTAAACAATTATTAACTTTTTCTGACATCGGCTGAGGCAAGAAAGAGTCCCCAACGGGGTACTTAGCTTTAGAAGTCTTCGAAGTAGTATTCGGTAGAAGTAATCTCTGGATCCGACCGACCGGCACTTGTGAACAGCTTCTGCTTCGGGCGCCACGCGGCAAGAAAGACTGGGGAAAATGGCGTCGGCTGATGCCTTTATACCCGAAGACCAACAGAGATGACGTCGGGTGAAGTGCGACATCAGCCGAAGCCGGACCCGGACTTTGGAATCCGGCCGACTGAAGGGCTGCCTGACGACAGGACAACCCAGCTGTTATGACTGCAGATGCATCCATGAAGGACATCAGGAGAGGAAGAAGAAGCTGACTCCTGGGAGAGCTTTCCCACCAGGATCAGCTTGTTCTTCCTATCCCGAAGTGCCCGGGGGTTAAAGGCCGCACATATCTGGCAGGCCTCTGAGAGATGGGCTGCCCCCAGGCACAAAACGCACTGAGTGTGGCCATCAGCTGGGGAAAGCTTGTGGCCACACTCAGTACATTTGGAAAAAATGGCCTTAGGCCCTTCCGCCATGATGAAGCACTCACACACACACCCAAATGCTAAGAAGGGAGGGGGAGTGACAAGAAACTAACTACTGTACCAGTAAAAAATTTAGAAAACTAACAAACAAGGGGGTAGAAGGTTTTACTACCACACACACTCGATTTGGAAGTTTTTGTTGAAAAACGATTGAAAACGATCTCACCCAGCCAGGAGCTCTTCAAAAGTAAAGCTTCTTCAGCCGCGGCAAAAAACGATCTGAGGTAATGTGGTTGGTAGCAGGGGATTATGGGTAAGGGGGAGGAGCTAGGAGCTCGGATCTTGGAGCTTGGTAAGCTGCCGGCTCGGATCCGAAGTCGGATCAGATACCCACAGGTTGCAGAGCAAATGAAGTAACTACTTCAGATCAGTAGTTGCAAGCAAATACACCATAAAAGAGTACCCCAAAAGGTTATATGAAAAGGGTTTGTCATAAGGCCTGTCCTAAGAGAGGTTGGAGGGAGGGAAACCTGGACTGCAGCTGTATGAGCACTCGAACATCTACATTTATGGTAGGTACAAAACTGTACTATGTTCATCGTGCATACAGCTACAGTCATAACAGATGGGTAGAATCCCAAAGCTAAGTAAGGGTGGTAGGCACTAAGTGGAACTAGGAGGGGCTAGGATGCCCTGCAGGTCTGCTGTGGCAAAGCCCGCTCTAGATTTAGAGTATAGTGGGAGGTGATAGTGCTTGGAGAAAGTGTGCACTGAACTCCAGGTGGCCGCATCCAAAATATCCTTGGTAGGGACCCCCCCCTGAGGAAGGCTGCAGAGGTAGCTGTGGCTCTGGTGGCGTGGGATCTGATGCATGCAGGCACAGTTTTTCCAGGAAATGAGTAACAAAAGCGTATGCAGTGGGCTATCCATTTTGAAATTGTCTGTTTGGAAATAGCCTTTCCTTGAGCACCTGCAGCATAGGACACAAAGAGTTGCTCAGATTTCCTGAATGGCTTTGTCCTGTCCAAATAATAACGAAGTTGTCTGTGAATGTCCAAGGAATGTAGTAGTCTTTCCCCTTTGTTTTGTGGATTAGGATAAAAGGTAGGTAAAGTGGATAGTCTGATTCAAAGCTACACTGGATACTACCTTTGGCATAAAGGTAGGGTTGGTTCGTAAGGAAACTCTGTCCTGATGGAAAATGATGAATGGTTGCACAGCCATGAGGGCCTATAGCTCCGAAACCCTGCGAGCTGAGGTGATAGCCAGAAGAAAGGCTGTTTTCCATGACAAGTACTGTAACTCTGATGAAGAAGCTGGCTCGAAGGGAGAAAGGGTCAGCTTTTCCAATACGAAGCTGAGGTCCCAAGCAGGGACTGGTAGTTTCCTTGGGGGTTTTATATTCTTTGCCCCTCTGAGGAACTGCCTTAAGAGAGGATGAGAGAATAAAGGAGGATCTGTGTTGTATTGTGCAGAAATGGCTGAAGCGTGGATCTTGAAGGAGGAGAAGGAAAGTCCACCGTTTAACATCTCAGCTAGGTACTGTAAAATGTGAGGTATATTTATTACCCAAAGATTCTGTCCCTTCTTTTGATTCCAAGCACAAAATAGTTTCCATTTGGTGGAGTAGGCCTTTCTAGTAGGTCTTCTGGCCTCCAAGATGACATCCTGCACCTCCTTGGAGAGGAGAAACTGTTGGGAAATCAAGGAATTCTCCATGCAGCTAGATTTAGAGTTTTGAGATGGCTTTGAAGAGTTTTGTAGTTGTGCTGGGACAACAGAAGAGGGACTAGAGGTAGGATCCATGGTGGGGAATGTGTCAGGCTCTTCAGGAGCAGATACCAATGTTGCCTTGGCCAGTCTGGAGCAATGAGAGTCATTTTCGGCCTCTCTGCTCTGGCTTTTAATAGAACTTTGGGCAGCAGAGGAAGAGGCGGGAAGGCATAGACTGTCAATGTTGCCCAATTGAAGAAAGTGCGTCCACTTTCCAGGCCTGTGGATGATAGGTCCTTGAACAAATTTTTTTCAACTGGCAATTTCTGTGGGTAGCAAAGAGATCTATGTCTGGCTGTCCCCATACCAGAGTTATCTTTGTGAAAATTTGAAGATGCAACTTCCATTCGTGTGGATCTGTCATATTTCTGCTTAGGTTGTCTGCCAGTGTGTTTTCCTTCCCTGGCAGAAATTGTGCCTGTAGTTGAATTTTCAATTCCAGTGCTGTGTTCCATAGGGTCATGGCTTGCCTGCACAGGGGGTATGAATGAGTTCCCCCCTGTTTGTTTATGTACCACATCACTGTGGTGTTGTCTGTCCTTATCAATAGCTGGCCTGGATGCAGTAGGTCTTTGAAGGCCATAATAGCCTTTTGCACGGCTAGCATTTCCTTTTGGTTGATGTGAAGGAGCTTCTCTTTTCGTGCCCATTTTCCCTGAATGCACTGATCTGTCATGTGTGCTCCCGAGGCGTAGTCTGAGGCGTCTGTTGTGATGATTTGAGTTGCTTGAGGTACACAGAAAGGAAGACCTGTGTTTCTTTGGCAAGCTTGAGCCCACCACATAAATTCCTTTTGAAGGCATGGAATGAGTGGTATAATTGCTTCCAAGCTGTGGCTGTGCTGAGACCATAAGTTTTTTAGGTACCATTGAAGTTTCCTCATATGCAGCTTTGCACATGGGATAAGTAGGATGCAAGATGCTATGAATCCCAGAGCCTACAGGACTTTCCTTGCAGTTAGCCTGGTTTAAGTTGCCATTTTTCTGAAGTATTGAGACAGTTGCCCTTGCTTGTCTGGCGTGAGGTAGGCCATCTGGGTTGTTGTATCCAAGTTGGCACCCAGGAAAATTATTTGTTGAGAGGGTATTAGTTTTGATTTCTTTTTGTTGACTGTGTATCCCAGGAAGTTCAACAGTTTTATTACAAACGCCAGGTGCTGCAGTAGTATGTCCTTGCTGTCCGCTTGGATCAGGCAGTCGTCCAGATATGGGTAGATTTGTATCCCTTGTAGTCTGCAGAAGGCGATTACTGATGCCAGGCATTTCGTAAACACTCTGGGCGCAGTAGATAAGCCAAAGGGCAATGCAGAGTATTGGTAATGGGTTGAACCTGCAAGAAATCTGAGGTATCTTCTGCAATCTTGTGTGATAGGGACATGCAGGTATGCCTCCTTGAGGTCCAATGTTACCAGCCAAGACTCCTTGCCCAGCATGGGAAGAAGCTGCTGTAATGTGAGCATCTTGAATTTTGGCACCTGTAGATATCTGTTTAGGATGGATAGGTCTAAGATAGGTATCCAATCTTTGTCTCCTTGGTACCAGGAACAGTCTGGAATAAAACCCTTGAACTTGTTCTTTTGCAGGTACCTCTCGAATTGCTTTCATGTCCATGACAGCTGTAATTTGTTTTTGCGCCTCTGCCCTTTGATTTTGTGGCAGGTTTGGCATGCCTCTCATTTTTGGAAGGGTGTGAAATTGGAACCTGTAGCCTCGGTCTATAATGTCCAGAATCCATTTGTCTTTTGTAACAATATGCCAATTTTTTTGAGAATAATGTCAGTTTTCCGCCCAAATTTGCTGCCATTAAAGCTTTGCTTGGCAGGTGTAGGGGGAAGTCATTGTGTCTGTTTTCTAAAAGACTGCGATCTATCTTCTCCACCTCTTGGGGTTGGTGCTTGCCACTGTCTGGCTCTGAAAGATCCTTGAGGTTGCCCTCTACCCCTTGGACGCCTGTATCTGCCCCTTTGAGATTTGTCCGTGGCTGGAAAGGACCAATTTTTCTGAAGGCCAGTTTCTGCTGAAACGTGAAGGCTGTACCTGCAGGAAATCTTTCACTGTTTGCATTGATTTTGCTTTTTCCTCCATTTTCTTTAGCACCTCCTCTCCTTTAACACCAAACAATACATCTTTTTGAAGAGGTGCATCTAATAATTTAGCTTTGACATGATCTAGTAAGGTTTGCTCTTTGAGCCAAGCATGCCTACGTATAGCAGACCCCGTAACAGCAGCTCTACATGAGGTCTCTAGAGCATCAAAACCACACTGCAAGGTATGTTTACCCACTTGCTCTGCACCATGCAACAAATCCTGCAAGTCTTTTAAATCTGGTTGTTCTGGTTGTGTCATTTTGCTTTTCAGCTGAGATATCAAAAACTGTTGACACTAACATATGGAACTGATAGTTTAATGCCCTCATGGTTAAAGTGGCCGAGGTGTACACCTTTTTCCCCCACCTTTCTAAAGATCTGGAATCTCTCTCTGCAGGTAATGGGTTTTTAGCAGTAGAGGCCTTAATTCCCTTGGGACCCTGTGAAATAGTTTCTGGGTCAGCAGTATGGCTTTTATATAGGAACTGGTGAGAATCAGGAACGCGGTAATACCTGTCTGGTTTAACAGGAGCTGGAGGCAAAGAATCAGGATTAAGGCTGGCTTCTGTGTATACATCATCCAATATATCTAAAACAGGAGGGATAGTCAGAGGCCTATGCTGGGGGAGCAGAAAAAATTCCCTGAACCTTTTCTTGGAATCTGAGTAAACTTGGCCTTCCCATTGAAAGTGTTCCCTCAATGTATGCAGGGTTTCCGCAAAAGAGAAGTCCTCAGGGGGGGAGACCGAGGGAATAGACTCCTCTGCATCAGAGTCTTCGAATGGAAAATAGGCACAATCCTGGTCCTCAGATAGTTCTGAGGTAATAGAAGCTTGATCTGAGGAAGGGTAGTCTTCCTCTAATCTGGGCCTTTTGTCAGTGGGGGGTTGAGAACCCCTGATAAGAGTAATCCTCAACCATTTTAAGCATCTGTTTTTTAGGCATGGTGCCTTGAGAGGGTGTCTGAGGAATCTGTTTTTTGGTTTTCATGGCCGTTTTAGATTTAGTGAAGGCTTTAATAGAGAAGGAGGAAGGCCTGAAGACCCCTTGAGAAATGGCAGGCCTGTCTAAATTCTGAGTTTCCCCGCCAGGAGTGGCGTCTGTATCTGTAGTAGGAATGGGGGGCAGAGGAGCCCCTCAGGTACTGAAGACACCGGTAATGCATTGTCATTGGTACTCAGGGGCTGCGTAGGCGCCTCACTGAGTACCGGAGAACCGGCAGTCGGCCTTAGCGTGGTATCAGTAGGTGGTGCGGACCTCGTATGCCGGTCCTTATCTTTGCGTTTTTTGCTCAAAACTGGAGTCGGAGTATCCGACGACATAATATAATTAAAATTTTTGCCAAAAAAGTGAAGGGCGAACTCCGCCCGACGCTTAATAGTGCGTTTGTTGAATCTAGCACAAAAACGGCAGGCCGAGACGTCGCGGTCTGGGCCTAAGCAAGGTATACAGTAAGAGTGGAAATCCTTATGCGGTATTTGCTTCCCACATGAAACGCAATTATTAACTTTGTCTGACATCGGTGTGAGGCAAGAAAAGTTTCCCCAACGGGGTACTTAGCTTTCAAGAAGACTTCGGCTGAAATACTTTCGTAAATCACAGGAGCTGGCTGACCGGCACTTGCGAACTGCTTCTGCTTCGGGCACCGCGCAGCAAGAAAGACTGGAGAAAATGACGTCGGCTGCCTCTTTTATACCCCTGCCGCATTGACGTCAGGGAAAAAGCGACGACAACCGACGCCGGACCTAGACTTTGAAATTCGGCCGACCGAGGACCCGCCTGACGGCAGGATAACCCATCTATTATGACTGCAGCTGTATGCACGATGAACATCACACCTGGGCTTTGCCATGGAGGTTCCTGATGTAACTGAAGACTACTTTATGGCTTTCCCTTTGTTATGGAGGCTAGTTCTGATTCACAATTGGCCTTGGAGGTTTTCACTAATGATCTAATTTGCTTGTCAAGGCTAAGGAGGGAGTTTTTCCAATTTGGAATTTGTTCCTTTTTACTCTTGGACAACAGTTTCTTCCTTTTGTTGTAAAGCCTGTTGACAGAGATGTCCACCAAACAGCTGACAAAACCAAAGGAAGAAAGTGAACTGGCAGTGCTTCTCCCTTAATATGAGCCTTGGGAAGTTTCTATGGTCCTCAACAATGAGAATACACAGTTATAGCTCCTTCAGGCATTGTGTGACAAGAAATGCATAATATTATACAATAGAGTCTTGCAGGGGCAACATCTTTAATTGCATTGAGTTCATTAATTTAAGTTTGGGGGGGGGGGCAAAAAAGTCTCCAAGTGCCTTCCTTTCCATGGGTAAGGAACAGTCTAGTAAAATCCTGCATTTTCTTCTGATTTTGGTTCTCTCCTTACTGCCACCCATTCCTACAATGATTTCAGAAGTGGACAGAAAGCCAAGGTCACTTGGTCCCTTGGTGCTGATGGTATGCTCCCAAACTTTGTTCTTCTCAGAAGCTGCAGTCTGCAGCCTTGTAAGATTTTCTATGACCCACTGGTCCACAATTATATATACTGCTTTTCTACAACTAATGCCACAGAGGAGGACAATGAGGTACACAGGTTAGAATACAACTTTCAGCAGGGGAGGCGGCAGCCAAGCTGAGTTATGGCTGGGATGCATAGCCTTGGTGGCCCTAGGGCGCCTTTCTTGACTCTTGCAATTCACTTCTAAATATGGCAATCCTTCCCTTACCAATCTTACAAAGGCCACAATTTCTGCGGTGTTTCAAAACCTACGGAAAATCTGCCTAATTGCTATGGAACCTTGCTGGCTAGGCTTACGTAGGCCCTTGGGCTGATAGCCTAGTACCTACCTATGAACCTATAATTGATGGCATAGTTTTGACCTTTTCCCTTCAGTCATTTAAAGAATCAGCAGGAATTCCAAATGTAGGGTCCTTTTCTAAGGATGCATGGAGTTGTGCCACTTTCACGTGGTCTGGCAGGGGAGTCTTCAGCCAGGTATGCCTCCAACCTACTGACCTTGTAAGTGCTGCCCTGCAATATGAATCCAAAACATCATAACCACAATTTTTAGAATACTTTGCAACCCGAGCCGAAAAGGCCACACAGTTCAAGCATTTCCTTCTACAGATCAGCATTTAGAACTACCTCTGTCCTGGCCCTCATCTTTTCCAGAAGCACACTGGGGTTTGACACACAGAGGTTCTGAAACAGAGCAACATAATTTTTTTCTTTTAACAGCCAATTCTGTCAAGTGTTCAACTCTCTTAGTCACTGAGAATAAAGTTCCTGGACGGAGGTGTAAAAGAATTAACTTTCTGGAATACAAGTGCACCCACTAATGGTTCAGCCAAAAGGGTCTTGTACGCCACCTTACAGGAGTCACTGACCTTACATGAGCACACTTCCCAGGAGCAGTGAGAGAGGAACCTGGATCCAAAGTGACATTAACAAATGCAGCTTCCAAAACAGCCATGACTACTGGAAGCAGCTAGTGTCCCTAGCTCAGGCAGGCCCATGAAAGCTCTGCATTTCAGCCTGGTCTGCAACAGCTCAACTCCCACTGGGACTCCTGGATGAACTCCCAAAAAATCTTTTGGAAGTGAAGCACAGGATAGTGTATTATCTATAGTGTATTATCTATATCCAATTCACTTTCGAAAACAGAAGGAAAATTGCCCATATAAGCTAGTTCATCTGCTTCAGAGCTTGGTGCTTCTCAATGCTACAAACGGGGGTTCCACTCACCTGAATTTTCCAAATCGGACTATTTGAATTTGAGAAAAGCTGAAGCCCTAAGCCAGCTGGAAACTATGTTAGAAGAAGCCTGAGAGGTGAAAGGAGCTAACACACCACTCAACTTGGGTGAAAGTAAGCTTGTAGGCATCAGTTTTGTCTTTGATGCTTTAGGTCTTGGCAGTTAAGACCTCCACTTGGTCTATGGGAAATCCCAGTAGAACCGATTTTAAGGGGACTCCTCCATCAACCATGGTAAGTCACTACAATGCAAGAGCCAGGCACCAGGGATCCTGCCAAGGTGGTGACCAATGTCAGAATCTTCACGCTTTTGGAGTCAAGATAACCAATAAAGCATTCCTATACACCACTCTGCATTCTACACTAGAAAAAAAGCTGCTCTCTGCTTTAACCATCTAAGCAAATAAGAGAGTGCTTGTTCTAATTTCCTAACCAAGAAAGTGTGTTCAAACAGGCCACCTATCAAGCTACTGTAACCTGGTTCACAAAGAAAAAAACTCACACACACAACGGAGAAATATGCATGGATAAAAATACACACACACACAATATACATATAAAACTCTTTTTTTGTGTGTAGAAACACGTACATGCGCAGTTAGGGAACATGTTACTGTGTCCAGAAATACTAGATTAGGATGAAGAGGGAATGGCATGGGAGCTCATAGAGAAGCAGGGACCCTTCCAGTCAAACAGCAGCAGTTGAGAGTATTCACACAACTGTACTAAATTCATCAAAACAGTTCACTGCTGCAGTGCTTTAACATGAATGAGAAGGCAACTCTAATAAAGATATGTATATCACTGCTCCCAAACCAAGGGAATGGGTGACAGCAAGCCCTGTACAACCACAGAGGTAAATTTAGTGGCTGTTCTACATTTGGGTCTACATACAGTTACACAAGCTGCTTTTACCTCATTTTAGCAGCAATTTGTCTACCCCATATTTGAAGTATATTAATGTCATCTGCTTAGCTGGTAGCTTATGTGACTTTGAAGTTACAAGACCTGGAATCGTTTTCCAGTAATGACACTGCATTACAACAAAAATGAGTGCTGCACTTAAGTGCACCACCCTTCAGATAAAATGTTAATCCAAGTCCTATCTGCCTAAACTAGTACACAGTTAAAAGACCCCAAGGCTCTTACTGAAGAGTAGGGATATTAATTTACATTTTTCTCCTTTTACTTTTCATGTACAGAAATACAATCTTACTATTAATCTCAAACTTTCTGCCATAATCTCTTGTGTGTGTTCATGCATCAACAATTTCCCTATAAAAAATGTCACATCTTGCTTTTTCAACTCACGTGGCAGAAAAAATATTCTACTCTATCTCACAAGCTTCTAATTTTTCATATAAACCCAAACATTTCCACATTCAGATTAATGCTATACCTTTTGGCTATCAAAAGGCCATTAATACTTAACCAGACGTTTAACAAAAAATGATTTATTTCCATCACACACAATTGCACAATCTTCCCCTCATGTATTTTATACTTCACTGATCCATTTAGTAAATTTATTGAAGCATGCCACAAGAAGTCATACTGCTCTATACTCTGAAACCCCATACATCTTAACACTATTGCCTGTTTTGGTTCAAACTTAGAGCTACTTTTCAAACAATTTCATTTCCTGTGGATATTTACTGTCATTACTTTAAGCTACTACCCTTTTGCTTTAATTCTATTAGAAAAATACTCTGTGTTTAGTCATCAGATGACCTATCTAAAAATGTGCCCAAGGAAATTTTATTAACCATTAACACCAAATACAACTGCAAACATGAACAATATACTAGAGCATTTAAGCCAGCCATTTTACATGGTATCCCATAGCCATTTTTTTCTTTAGAACTAGAAAACATTGAAACCTCACCTAGACCTGCCAATTTCCTTAACACAGCTCATCAAAAAAGTTTTTCCCTAAATGACATTCTGAATGTTTTCTACAATTTACAACAGAGTTCTTCCAGAATTTCAGCCCACTGCTGATCACTTCTGGTTTATTAAATTTAACATCCAACACTTCCGCCTCTGACATTGAAAAGTGAAATGCCCTTTAACTGTTTCCTCCAAGCCTTTACATTTTTCTCCTTCACTTATTAAACTGACTGCTTTGAATACCCTTTCTAATCCCTTAATCACCTCCACCACTCACAATTTGATATTACTGACCACACCTAAACTCTCTGCTAAGACATTATCAAACATTCCCCTAGTCATAGGAATACAACCTCAAATCCAACAATGTACAAAACCTAGTCAGCTCAGCTTGAACACACACAAAAAAAATTTGAGCTGGGATAAAAGAATTCAGTGTAAAATTAACTCGTAGTTACTGCAACATGAGAAAAGGGCATCAAGATTATCTGGCCAGATGGTGTGAAGTCTTTGTTTCTATTACTAATGCTCCTGGGCTGCTTATGTACATTTAGACTGTACAGTCCTCTCTTTGTTCTCAGAGAAGAGTAAAATACTGGGAACTGAATGGACTAAGTAGCTGGACCTCAAAGACCACCTTAGCCGTGAAAGAAGGGTTTAGTCATAAAGGAAACACTAATACTGCGCTCGGTTCTTTGCACATTAAAGCCTACAACATAGAAATCCTCCTGGCTTAAGTGATGGTCATAAAAGCTCAAAGGGAAGGAGGATGATCCTATAAGTAATGACAGTGTGGTACCAAACTGGTGAGATGGGTAATTGTGGGGACTCAAAGTGAGAACACTCTCCCAATCATTTTGATGCAGAATTGGCAGAAACTTGATGGTCAAGTAGTATGCAACCTCAGAAATAAGAGTGCTCCGACCTAGAAAAACAAGCCAGTCTCTACATGATTAATACTGGGAGATTCTGCACTAATCCAAGAATAGTACAACATACTGCATTACATTTTCTTCTCTCACACAGAATGAGAAAAATCTATTTAACCCTGGATAAACAAGAATTTCTAATATGATGTGAACCACTTCAGGTTAGAACAGATGATTGTGAGGGACTACCCTAATCTTCCACGCCATTAGAGTTCCTGGAGACTCGAATGGATCAACGTTATTGTTCGGGTTCTTGTCTGCAGTGTATGGGAAGAGTCATCTATTCTGTGGTCAACTGCAATAGCTGTGGCAAACATATCAGTTGTGACCAGCAAACATATCGGAATGAGTTTTGCTCTCTCACCACAAGCAACATATCTCTGGAATAACAGCAACTACTGAAAAGGCACACAAAAAGCTCCAATCCCAAATGACTGAAAATCATTGATGACTAGGGGGTACTGGAAGGCGAGGTTGACCATTGAAGAAAGTTCCCTCATGTGACAGTTTTTTTTTTTTTTTTTGGAAATAAGCCTATTTTACAGACTGCTCCATTTTCATGTCATCAGAAATGCTGTCCTGTCCAACTGATAGTGACTTTTCTAACCAGGAGACTTGTTAAATGAGAATATAGAATCCCTAAAAGTGTAGGCTGAGAATAGTGAAGTTCCATTCTCTTCACTGCTTTAGTTCACTGCTTTAGTATTCCTTACATAAGGAAACTTCTACCAAGGACAGCCCCAGTGTCGAGTCAGTATACCAAAACCTTTAGAATTTACAGACGCTGTACATCACACATACTCGCCGTGCAAGGCATAAAGGTGACGTACATACTTTTGAACTGAAAAGATACAGAATGACAGAATATCCTTAGGGAGTAGGAGGAACATGTGCATCCCATGAAAAGAAAAAGGAAGGCTCCCTGGACAGGAAGGCAAGAGGACTAGGAAAGAGCATTAAAACACACAGGAAGGAGGGAGGAAGCGATTACTACATCAGTGAAGAGAAGGGCATTACAGTTACGGTAAGATTTTACCCAATTGTACTTTGTCCTTCCGTATCACTGTTGCAGCATTTCTTACTCAAGGGACAATACAAAAGCTCAAGGAACAATACAAAATCTCAAGAGGAAACCTGGGAGGAAAAGGTAGGCACTGAAGAACCCTCTAGAAGCCCATTGCAAGACAGCCCTGGCAAAGCAAACTTGTTCTGCAGACAAAATTCAACTTGTAATGTTTAGCAAAAGTATGGAAAGAGGTCCAAGTAGCAGCTTCAAGAATAGAATTGGTATCCAGTCCATTGAAAAAGGCACCAGATGAATCAACAGCTCTGGCAGAATGAGCCTTTACAGAGGCAAAAAGACATTTACCATGAAAGGATTACCAAAAATAAATTGTCTTAGAAATCAAGGAAGATATGGCTTGTTTAGAAACTGCCAAACCCAAAGACCTGGGATGAAAGTAAACACAAGCTGCTCAGATTTGCAAATGGCCTTAGTCTTATACAGCTGCTTATGCAAATCCAATAACTTCCTCACTAGCAGACTGCAGAGAAGATAAGAAAAAAAAAAAAGGGTAAATTAATAGACAACTCATTGACCACCTTGGGCATAGAAGGATTAGTATGAAGACACATCCTGACCATGTGAAAAACTAGAGAAACAGCTATAAAAGTCTGAAGTTCAGATACTTTCTTAGCTAAAGTAAAGGCCAAAAGAACAGTCTTCCAAGTAAAATGTTGCAAGAAAGCTGAAGATGCAGGCTCAAAAAGAAGCAAGATTTAATTTTTTTGATATGAAGGATGCCTTTATGAAATTGTTCGACCTCAAACCTATAGGCTTGAGGGGTCATAGGCAGACAAGCAGAAACAGAGAAGCAAGCTTTAAATGAAGAATATGCTAACCCAGCATGGAGCAATTCACACAAGTGAGAGAACACCAGTGGGAACGCCACTGAAAATAGATCCTGGTTACGAGAGACACCAGAGAGAAAACCTTTTACATTTGGACAAACATGATTGTCTGTTAGTGGGTTCCTGGTCTCCAGCAGAACCTGAAGTACGTCCTCAGAAAATAGGTGCCTATAAGGGATCAAAACCCCATTACCCACAGCATCAGATGAAAAGCATACAAGTGAGAATGGATAAGAAACCCTGTGTCTTCTGTTAGAAGGTCCACCTGGGTGAGGTAACTTGTGGCAATTTCCCCTGGTTGAGTGAAAAAAAAGAAGGGGGGAACCGATGTTGTTGCGGCCAAAAGGGAGTTAACAGCAAGATTTTGGTCGAGTCTTACTTGATCTTGTGCAGGACCCTCAGAATCAGGGGAACAGGAGGAAGGCATAAAGAAACATCCCCTTCCAAGGAAAGGATAGTGTGTGTGTGTGTCCACTTTCCAAGCCAGAAGGCTTGGGACTCTGGAACAGAAGACAGAAAGTTGTCTGTTCAGACGGGAGGCAAACTATTTGTGGTTTACCCCACCTGTGGACTATGTCCAGGAACACATCCCTGTGTAGCATCCATATGTGGGATTGTGACATGGACCTGCTCAAGGTGTCTGTCAGAGTCTTCTGAGGGAATATAAACCACCTGCAGGGTGACTCCATGTTGGGCCACAAATTCCCAGGCCTTGAGTGCAAGTCTGCATAGTAAGTAAGATGTTGTTCCCCCATTTGTTCATATACCAGAGTACTGTAGTGTTGCCTGTGAACAACTTCAGGGGACCTTGCTTCAGGAGGTGTTGGAAGGCCCACACAGCAAGGATGATGGCCCTCATTTCTCTGATATTGATGTGCTCCTGCTTGAAGGGGCCTGTCCACGTGCCTTGCACCTTCAAGCTGCCCACAGCAGCTCCCTAGCCTAGGTTTGAGGAATCTGTGTGTATGTCTCCTGGACTGGGGTGAGGGGTTGTAATGGAAGTCCTGGGTTGAGAGATACTTGATCCAACCACCAAAGGATCTCCTTCCTTAGGCATGGTAGGAAGGGAATGTTACGGTCAGAGGGGAGAAAGTGTTGGGTCCATGTGAACCTCTGGTACCAATGAAATTTTCTCATGTGAAGTCTTACCAGTGGCAACATGGGTATAGTGGAGGCCATATGTCCTAGGAGTCTGAGAGTGCAGTGGCATGGAGGACAAACAGCAGGTATTGCTTCGGGACTTTCTACCTTTTGGGGTGGAAGGAATGCCTTCATAACATCTGTCCTTATTCTGCATCCAAGGAAAACTTGGTCCTGGGAGGGGTTTAGTTTGGACTTTGGGAAATTGACGTTGAACCCCACGGACTGCAAGACAGAGATAACTTTTTGGAAATGGATGTGTAGGGAAGTGCCTGGATCAGGTTGTCATCCAGGTATGGAAAAATCTGAATCCCTTGCACCATGCAATAGGCTACCACTGGAGCCAGACACTTGGTGAATACCCTTGGAGCAGTAGATAGTAAGCATGTGAAAAGTGGGCACTTGTAGAAAAAGGATGAGGTGGGAGAGATCCAGGATGAGGCTCTATGGGCTATCTTTCCATGGACTAAGCAAAGTCTGGAGCAAAAGCCCTTTCCCTTTTCTGACAGAGGGAGAGGGACAGGTTGGACAGTCCCTTGAGAGAGGAAGGTGTCAAACTGTCTGGAAAAGGGGGAGCTGATAATTTGGCAGCTGTGGGATGACTCTTAAGGAGCGAGGAATGACCCAAGTCATGAAGTAACCCTTTTCTCTAATAACAAAGACCCACTTGTCTGAAGTAATGCTTTGCAAGATGTGAAGACAGCGAAAGTGTCTTTGGGATAGGGGAATGGAATCCAGAGGGGGTGAAGGGGAAAGCAGGTAGTCAGACTACCTGCCCTGCCCTGAAACTGAGGTTTCTGAACTGGAGTCTGAGCAGGCCTAGGAGGAGGCTGCTGCTTCCCGGAGCTCTTTTTGCTCCGACAATGAGGAGTAGAAGCAGAATGTTGCCTGATGAAAGTACAGTTGTCTACACTTGCCATAAATGTAGATGTTAGAGTGTATTCAATGTTGCAGTCCTTACAAATGGGTTATCCGGCTCCCGGTAGCCCGCAGTTAGCCAGAATACCAAAGTCCTTGGTATATTACGACTGCCTCCGGATTAAGCCTGACGCCAGGACGTCCAGTACAAAGGCAGGCAGTAGACATAATTTCCTCAGTTTTTCTTGCCATAGCTGTCAGGAGCCCCCCAAAAAAGGTAAGACCAGGTAAAGAAAAAATCCAGTCTGTGCCCTAGAAAAAAAGGGGGATGGAAGGGGGGGGGGCAGGACTACAACAGTGAATACACTCTAACATCTACATTTATGGTAAGTGTACACACAACTGTACTATGTTCATCGTGTTTCACTGTTGCAGTCCTTACAAATGGGTTGACTCCCAAAGCCCAGGAAAAAAACAAAAAAAAAAGAAAACAAAAAGGGAGGAGGAACACCACTGATTAATGGTTGGTAAGAATGCCCTGCAACACTGCAGTGGCAAAACCAGCCATGGACTTGGAAAACAAGGGCAAATTGTAATGTTTGGTGAAAGTGTGGACAGAAGTCCAGGTAGCTGCTTCCAGGATGTCCTTAGTAGGTACACCTCTAAGAAAAGCTGCTGAGGTAGAGGTAGCTCTGGTAGAATGGGTCCTAATACCCTGAGGAGGAACCTTGCCATGCTGTAAGTAACAAAAGTGAATACAATGAGCAATCCACTTAGAAATAGTCTGTTTAAAAATAGCCTTGCCCTGGGCTCCAGGAGCAAAACTGCCCAACAACTGATCTGACTTTCGAAAAGGTTTAGTCCTGTCCTGGTAAAATCTAAGTTGCCTATGCACACATCCAGTGACTGCAGCAACCTTTCTCCTCTATTCTGAGGATTAGGAAAGAAGGTAGGCAGCTGGATCGACTGGTTGAGAGTCAGGCTAGCAACTACCTTAGGCATTAAAGAAGGATTAGTCCGAAGAGAAACCCGATCCAAATGAAAAGTAATAAAAGGCTCTACTGTCATTAAGGCCTGCAGCTCAGACACTCTTCTAGCTGAAGTAATGGCCAAAAAAAAATGCAGTTTTCCAGGAGAGAAACTTCAAATCTGCTGAAGCAGCAGGCTTAAAGGGAGGCAGTGTAAGTTTTTCAAGCACAAAATTAAGATCCCAAGCAGGAGTAGGTGCCCTTCTGGGAAGCTTTAAATTGTTAACTCCCCTGAGGAACTGTTTTATCAGGGGATGAGAGAAAATGGGTTGTTCAAAGGTACAGTGAGCAGAAATAGCTGAAGCATGAATCTTGATAGAAGAGAAGGAAAGTCCGCGATTAAGTAAACCTTTCAGATATTTAAGAATTAGAGAAAGAGTAGGTTGAGATGGGTCTTCTCCTCTAGTCTGCATCCAAATGGAGAATCTTTTCCACTTATCTGCATTTCCTAGTACTAGGCCTCCTGGTCTCATGAAGGGCCTCAACCACCTGTTGAGAAAGGTTTAAATTAGGAGCCAGGCAGTCAAAATGCAGAGTCTGAAGGTGAGGATGCAGAATCTCTCCTCAGTCCTGAACCAAGGGAGTTGTATCAGGGGAAGATGCCAAGACTGAGACTGGGAGAGACTGCAAAGAAGTGGATACCAATGCTGCCTGGGCTAGTCTGGAGCTATGATGATGGCCCTTGGTTTTTCGCCCTTATCTTTAACAGCACTCTGGGAAGAAGAGGCAGAGGAGGGGAGGCATAGACCGATAGCTGTGTCCAGAAGGACAGAGCATCCACTTTCCAAGCCTTGTCGTGATGATCCCTGGTGCAAAAGGTTGGAAGAAGGTGGTTGGTTGGAGGAGAAAAGAGATCCACCTGGGGAGTACCCCAATGCTGAATAATGTGATGAAAGATGGTCTTGTTTAGTTGTCACTCTTGAGGATCCAGGACCTGCCTGCTCAACAAGTCTGCCAAGGTATTGAACCCTTCCTGGAAGAAACTGGGCTACCAAATGAATGCCCAGAGAAGCTACCATGGACCACAGTCTCATGCATTGTCTGCACAGGGGGTAAGAGTGAGTCCCTCCCTGCTTGTTGATGTACCACATGATTGTAGTGTTCTCTGTCCTGCCTAGAAGAGTACCAGGAGAGAGAAGATGCTTAAAAGCCATCAAGGCCTGCTGAACTACCATAATTTCCTTCAGATTTATGTGCAATTGAGTTTGCTGGTAGCTCCAAGCTCCCTGAATGCATGTGCCCTCTAGATGTGCTCCCCAAGCATAGTCCGAGGCATCTGTGGTGAGAGTCTGGTTGGCAGGAGATGCACAGAAAGGTAGGCCTTTGTTCTGTGCACAGGCTGTTGCCCACCAAAGGAACTCCGTCTGCAGGCAGGGAATCAGAGGAAGAATCAAGTCCAAATCCAGAGTGTGTTGACATCAAAGTTTTTTGAGGTGGTATTGCATTTTCCTCAAATGCAGTCGGGCATATGGAATCATCAGAATACATGAAGCCATGAACCCCAGGGCTTGCAGGAATTGCCTTGCAGAGAGCTGGGTCATGCTTACCAAGTCCTTGAACTAATTCAAATGAGCCGTCTGTTTCTTTTGAGGGAGAGATACCATCTGGGCGGCTGTGTTCAGATTCGCTCCCAGGAATATAATCTCCCTGGTGGGCACCAAATTTGACTTCTTTTCATTGACTGTGTAAGCCCAAAGAGGTAAGAAGGTTCTTTACAAAGTCCAAATCCTTTAGAAGTTGCTCTGGAGAGTTTGCTTGAATAAGGCAATCATCCAAGTAAGGGTAAATTTGAATGTTTCAGCGCCTGCAAAAGGCAATGACTGGAGCCAGACATTTTGTAAAAACTCTGGGAGCAGTAGATAAGCCAAAGGGCAGTGCAGAGAACTGGAAGTGCCTGTTCCCTGCCCTGAAACGAAGGAACTGCCTGCAGCTTTCCCTTATAGGGATGTGCAAGTAAGCTTCTTTTAGATCCAAAGTCACTACAGCCAGGAATCCTTGGCTAGCATTGGTAGCAACTACTGAAGAGAGAGCATTTTGAATTTGGGAATCACCAGACAGGTGTTTAGAATTGACAAATCCAGAATAGAGCACCAGGTGCCCCCTTTTTTGTGAACCAGGAAAAGTCTTGAGCAAAAACCCTGGCCTATATGTAGTGCAGGAACTGAGTCTATTGCTCCCAGGTTTAGCAAGGCAGAAATTTGTTTTTCTGCTTCTGCCCTTTGAAGTGGGGGAATATCTGGGTATCCCCTTGCAGGACCGGGAAGGTGTGAAAGGAAAATTTGTAGCCTTGGGATACTATTTTGAGCAACCATTTGTCGTCCGTGATAGTGTGCCAGACGTCTGCAAAAACGACTAACCTTGCCCCAAAGAAAACCCTGGGCCCACAGAGGGAAGCAGGGGAAGGCTGGAGTCATTGAGAATGTTTGCTTTTGGAAGTTTGCTTAGAACTCCCTGATTTTGAAGAAGCAGTCTGCCAGCGTTTAACCTTTTGAGGGGTGGAAGTCTGTCACCTGGAAGACCTGTAGCCCCTAGATCTAGTGTGACCCTGTTTACTACAGTCAGGAAAAGTCCAACCCTTAGAAGGGTAATGCCTGCTAAAACGAGGAGGCGGAACTTGCAGGAAGTCCTTAACGTTTGCATAGACTTAGCCTTATCCTCCAACTTCAACACCCCTTCTGCTTTGCTTCCAAAGAGTGTCCTTATGCAATGAAAATTCAGTAATTTAGATTTTACAGGTTCAGAAAGGGGCTGTTCCCTGAGCCAAGCATGTCTTCTGATAACTGAACCAGTGGCCTCTGCTCTGCAAGAAGCATCCAAAGTGTGAAAACCACAATGTAGAGAATGTTTAGTAACCAAAGTGGCAGAATTCAATAAGTCTTGCATGTCCTTATTCTCCATCAGGGAAGGAACACCAGCAATGTTAGCCTTAATGGCCTCCAAAGTATGCTGCTAATACTTAAGCATATGAAAGAGACAATATAAACCTTTTTACCCCACTTGTCTAAGGTCCTAGATTCCCTGTCAGAAGGAACAGGATTTTTAGCAACAGTGGCCTTAACACCCTTAGGGCCCTAAGAAATAATCTCTGGGATCAGCAGTAGGACTTTTGAAAAGGAACTGATGAGAATCAGGAACTCTAATACCTGTCAAGCTTTCTGGGAGCAGGAGGAACAGAATTAGGAGTCAAAGAATTCTCCGCGAAAACATCATCAATAACTTCCAAAACTGGAGGAATAGCCAAAGGCTTGTGTTGAGGTAAATCCAAGAATTCCCTAATCCACTTCTTAGACTGAGGGTAGTCCTGACTTTCTCATCTAAAATGCTCCCTGAGGGTATTCAGAGTATCCCCAAACAAGAAATCTTCTGGGGGAGAGGCCGAAGGGAGAGTCTTCAGCATCAGAATCCTCGAAACCAGAAGAAAAGCCGAGATGTCCATCAGCAGAGGCGCTGGAAACCTCAGAGTCTGAAACAGACAAAACATCCGGGGACAATTCCCTAGCCCTCTTAGGAGGAGGTGGTTGAGAGCCCCAGATAAGAGTCAAGAGATCACTAGCCATCTTAACCATCTGAGCCTGAGGCAACTGAGGGGAGGCAGGTGCCTGTTTAGGTGTAGATTTTTGGCAGGGAGGCCTACTGGAAAGGCTGGAGGGACTCGGGAGGCCTAGCCATCGCAGAAGTGTGAACCAAGGTAGTCTGTCTGGATCTAGTCTTTGGCCAGAGAAAAAGAGGCCTCCTAAGCCGGCGCCTGCTTAGTGGCACCGGATCCATCAGAGGCGGCGGGTACGAAGGCAAAGTAGGAACCTGCGAAATAGAGGGCTCAGCAAAGGCCTCTGAAGATGCCTGCTGCTGAACATCCCCAGACTGCAGGGGCAAAGGAAGCGCCTCATTGGCTACCGCTGAACCGAAAACCAGTTTAACAGGGATGCCGTCGGTTAATTTAACCCTAGGCCTGTCGCGGTCCTTATACTTGCGCTTCTAGGGAACATCTGAAGTCGGAAGACCAGAAGACGCCATACCGACAAACTTAGGCCAAACTCCAAAGTGCTTATACAAAATCTTAACTCTACATCGTATGGTACGTAGGTTGAAAGAAGCACAGAGATCACAATTTGGGACGTCGTGCACAAGGCCCAAACAAGTAATACAGTAAGAATGAAAATCACGATGCAGAATCTGTTTTCCACAGGCAAGACAGTTGTTAATTTTCTCTGACATTCGTTAAAGCAAGAAAAAAGGGTCCCAAGCGGTGAACTTATTTGAGGATGTCTTCAACTTAAGTCGGAATACAAAAAGAAAGTAATCGGCCGACCGGCACTCATGCAAATTGCTTCTGTTTCGGGCTCCACGGCAAGAAAGACTGAGGAAATGACGTCGGCTGCCTGCCTTTGTACCCGACATCCTGGCGTCAGGCTTAATCCGGAGGCAGCCAATATCATGTACCAAGGACTTTGGTACTCTGGCCAACTGCAAGCTACCAGGAACCGGATAACCCATTTGTAAGGACTGCAACAGTCAAACATGATGAACATCTGCATCATTGTGGGATAATTCCTATGGAATTTAGAGAATGGAGACGCAAACAAATGTTTTAAATTTTGTAATTCCTTCTCCTTTTGCTGAAAGGTTTTGAAAAGCACTGCCACTTTTGCCCAAAAAGAACAGAATTGTCCAGGAGTTCATCTAGAAGTTTAGCCCTGATATCATCAGGAAGAGGTTGGAGTCTCAGCCAGGAATACCTTCGAAGCACTGAGGCAGAAGCTGTAGGTCTGGCCAAGGCCTCTGCAGCATCATAGCTGCATCTGATAGAGTGTGTCTTGTCACTTGAGAGGACAAGGAGATGAGACTAAATATTTGAGCCTTATAAGGCGAATCTGGGAGATCAGCCAAAAAGTTTAGAAACCTGGGTCAAAGGGGCCAGGGTAAACTTTGACATGTGTGTCTGGTAGCTGACTGCCCTAAAAGCTAAAGTGGAAGAGGTGTACAGATTTTTGCCAATATGTTCCATGGACTTACTGTCCTTAACAGTGGGGAAGTACAGAGGTGGAGGGAAGTAATCTGGTAGGTTTGTCAGCAGACAAACAGTGCCACGGTCTGCAACAGGGCATTTAATCAGGAATTTGGCCCCTTCTGGGACCTTATAGAACCTATCAAGCCTTCTAGGGGCTGATGGTTGGGAATAAGGGTTTAGACAGGCCGCACTGAAGGCGTCCAAAAAAGCTGGTAAGACTGGAGGGATGGCAGAAGGTGAAGGGGTGCTGCTATCTCTGAAAAAAAAACAAAAAAACAAAAAAAAATCTTGCTTTTTTCCCACTTTTCTGAGATTTAAAAAAGTTCAGTTACAGGCTTGCTGTTCTTGAACTGTTTGTAAGTTTCTTGGAGGCCATTTTTTGCTTGGGCTAAAAGGAAGTCTCTCTGTTGATCAGTGGCAATGAAAGACATTGAGCAGCCTACCTGCCCCTGTGGGAGTGGTTACTGACTTGAAACTGTAGTTTTATTGGCCATTTTGGGTCAATTCCAAACTCCTTCATCTTCCTCTCTTAAAACCTGGTTGCCTCGTGGCTTTGGTGTCTTTTCAGGCTTGTTGGCTGTTGGTGAAGCACCCACCAAGAGGAGAAAACGCTGAGAGAAGAAAGGAGCCACTTTTGAGATTTTAAGTATTTTTCCTCTGTTTATTTGCTAAGTTTTTCTGCATAGCCGCCTATTTTGAGCATTTTCTGGCTTGTTAAACTTGATTTCTGCATTAGTACAAAGAAGTTATGTACTCACCATAACGTTCCATCTGAGTAGGTACTTCATTTGTCAGCAACCTGTGGGTATCGGATCTGACTTTGGATCCGAACCGGCAGCTTACCAAGCTCCAAGATCCGAGCTCCTAGCTCCTCCCCCCTACCCATAAATCCCCTGCTACCAACCACATTACCTCAGATCGTTTTTTTTTGCCTTACCAACCTGGAAACACGAAATATCAACTGCACAGGTGATCAGAAAATCCCAAAAAGTTCGGGGGATGGCAGGGGGTGGTCGGTTGCAGACAAATGAAGTACCTACTCAGATGGAACATTATGGTGAGTACATAACTTCTTTATCTGAAGTAGTTACTTCATTTGCTCTGCAACCTGTGGGACAGAGTCCCCAGCTACCTTATAAGAACCTGGGTGGTCCTTACGGAAGGATATTCCAAAGCACCGCGGAGCCAAAAGAAGCCCTACTTCTCGAAATCACATCTAATTTATGAGAAATGAACGTATGAGAAGAGGACCAAGTAGCTGCTGAACATATGTCGTCCACTGGAACCCTAGACCAGAAGGGCTGTTGAGGTGGCTACAGATCTTGTAGAATGAGCACGGATACTAACCGGGGCTGGTTTGCCAGACGATATATACCCCTGAATAATACACTGACGAATCCAATTTGCTACAGTGACTTTGGAAATGGCTTTACCCATGGCTGATTTTGCATACGAGACAAATAACTGGTCCGACTTGCGAAACTCTCTAGTCCTATGCAAGTAGAAACGCAGCTGTCTGTGTACATCCAATTTGTAATGTGTATTCTCCCTTGTTCTGAAATGTGGGAAAAAACACTGGTAGATTTATCGATTGATTTATATTTGCTTCTGAAGCAACCTTAGGCAAGAAAGACGGGTTAGTCCTGAGGGACACTCTATCTTTGTGAAAGATAAGGTAAGGACGCTTCATACACAAGGCCTGTAATTCTGAAACCCTTTTAGCCGAAGTAATAGCCACTAAGAAGGCTGTTTTCCATGACAAGAACTTCAACGGAATTGAAAACAAAACAATGTTCTGTGCCTCACCAAAGTCCAGTCAAATAAACCAAAATGAAAATCCAAAAACCAATGAGACTGGACACTGCTCGAAGACCAACTCCTTCTGTTTATTGAAATTAGATACACAAATGATGAGCGCTTTCGGGCCTCTGCCCTTCATCAGATAAAGCATCTCCCAAAAACCAACATTTTAACATGTTAACCCATCTGAAAGGGAGAGCAACATGCAGAACTACTGATGTGGTCTACTTGGCAGAGTGTCAATCATGCACAAGTTTTTATGTGGGCAAGACCAATTGTATGTTTAAAGTTAGGGTCTTGCAGCACCTCCCTGCAATTAGAAATGGGGATACACGCAATGCGTTATATAGACATTTGGCAGCTCATCCTACACATAGCTTCAAGTTTAAAGTGATAGTGAATGTGAAGTTGAATAAAAGAGGGGGAGACATTAAACAGTTAACAGAGCTAGCTGAGTCTAAATGGATAATTGAGCTTATGGCACACAGGAGTCCTGGGCTTAATGAAGTCATTCCTATGAGACCCACCCTTAAGAATAGGTGGGTTTTTTACTGATTTTTACTGATT
This sequence comes from Protopterus annectens, assembly GCF_019279795.1. Lineage (NCBI taxonomy): Eukaryota > Metazoa > Chordata > Ceratodontiformes > Protopteridae > Protopterus > Protopterus annectens. The sequence continues at coordinate 1,005,587,188 of NC_056747.1, read as the reverse complement.
TTTATTGGTTGTGCTTGTTTTAAAATGTTGGTTTTTGGGAGATGCTTTATCTGATGAAGGGCAGAGGCCCGAAAGCGCTCATCATTTGTGTATCTAATTTCAATAAACAGAAGGAGTTGGTCTTCGAGCAGTGTCCAGTCTCATTGGTTTTTGGATTTTCAACGGAATTGAGGCCGCAGGTTCGAAAGGTGGACTCGTTAAGGCTTGCAAGACTAGTTTGAGGTCCCATAGGGGAACCACAGACTTTATCGGTGGATTTAAAAGGAAGATGCCTCGTAGGAAGGTTTTGCACAACTTTGTAGATGCTAAGGAACCTATGCCATCACCCACATGAAAATGGGAGATGGCCGCCAATTGCACCTTAACCGTAGAAGTGCTTGCTCCCTGTCAAAAGATTAATGAGAGGAAGTCCAGGATGGTCGGGATAGGGACAGTAAATGGGTCTAAGCCCTTACCTTCGGCCCAAATGGAAAAACGTTTCCATTTACTGTTGTAAAGTTTTCTGGTAGATGGCTTATGAGCCGCAACCAGAATGGCCTTAATGGGAGATTAGATACCAGGAGTCCTAGCCATTAATGGAACTGGATCAGCCAAGCCGCAAGCTTGAGGTTGACCAGGTTTGGTGTTGGACAATCCGTGGGATGAGAAATCAGTTCTGGACTGGGATCCAGAATCCACGGAGGAGCCACACTGTGAGACCGCAGAAAGGGGAACCAGATCTGCCGAGGCCAGAATGGGGCTATGAGGATAACTCTGCTCCCCAACCGACAGGCTTTCTGAATGAACATCATCATGAGAGGAAGGGGAGGATAAGCATAAAGGAGCCCGGGAGGCCAAGCATGGACCAGAGCGTTTCTGGGGGTTTCCCCTCTGGGGGGAATTATTGTGAAGTACTCGCTGCATTTTGTGTTTAAAGGAGAAGCAAAAAGATCACAGCGAGGCTGACCCCATTTGTGGAAGATCTGTTTCGCAACAGATGGATTCAGAGACCACTCATACGGAGTGAGAAGCACCCAACTTAGCTTGTCCGCTAATATGTTGGATCATCCCGGGATGTGCGTTGCTACCAGAAAACGGTTGGTGGAGATCGTCCATTCCCAAACTCTCATGGCCTCTCGACACAAGGGGTAGGATCTGGTTCCTCCCTGTTTGAGACTACAGACATGTAGTCTGTCTGGATCGCAATAGTCCCCAGGGGAAGAAGGTCGTGGAGAGCTTGCAACGCCAAAAGCACCGCCCTCATCTCTAGGACATTGATATGCAATGCGGTCTCTAGGGGAGTCCACGTGACTTGAACGGATCTGCCTGAACAATGCCCGCCCCACCCGAGGCAAGAAGCGTCCGTGGTCAATGTGGCTTCGACCGGGGGGATCACAAAGGGCCTCCCTTCTCTGAGTTCCCACGCATGCAACCACCAAAGAAGGGAGTCCCTGCAAACTCTGCTCAGTGGTATGGGTGTGTTCAACGGGTGGAGCAAGAGGGACCATTGGACTTGAAGGGTCCATTGCAATATTCGCATTCGTAGGCGGGCATGGAGGGAAAGACCGATCACTGCTGCCATAGACCCTAGTGCCCTCAGGACTAACTCCGCTGGAGGAGAAGGATTCCGGAGAAGGGCTAACACCTGATAAGACAAGCTGTTCAGTCTGACTGATGTTAGAGTAGCTCGAAAGATTCGAGTATCCAACCTGGCCCCTATGAATTCCAGGGCTTGAGTGGGGCACAGGCAGGACTTCTGCAGGTTTACTGAAATGCCTAGGTTGTGGGCTAGAGTCAGTGCGTAATCTCTCGCTACAGAGAGCTGATGCCTGTTGGTCGCGGTAAGGAGCCAGTCGTCTAGGTACGGGAAGACCTGAATGCCCTGAAGTCTCAGGTGGGCAGCAACCACCGCCATGACTTTGGTGAACACTCTGGGGGCTGAAGTGAGGCCGAATGGAAGAACCCTGAATTGATAATGACTGGCTCCGTGCTGGAAGCGGAGAAACCTCCTGGATCATCTGTCCCATTAAGATGTGGTAGTACGCATCCTTGAGGTCTATGGAGCACATCCAGTCGTTCTCCCGCAGAAGGGGGAGGATAGATTGAAGAGTGACCATCCAGAACTTTTCCTTGGGTATAAACAGGTTCAGAGCGGAAAGGTCTAAGATGGGTCTGAAGTCCCCCGTTTTCTTTGGCACCAAAAAGAACCCTGAGTAATAATCCAATCCGGACTGATCTGGGGGGACGGGCTGGATGGCTCTTTTTCTTAGCAGTTTCAAAATCTCTGAAGCCGCCGCCTCCCTCTGATCGGGTGGGGCATCAGGGAGGTGTCTGGTTTTGGGGGGAAGATTTAGGAAAGGAATGAAGTAACCTCTGGAAATGATACGGAGCACCCATCGATCCGTTGTAAGGGACTCCCAGTTTGACAGGTGCTCAGTCAACCGCCCCCCGACTGCCTCCAGAGGGGGACAGTCAGGCAAGCCCTCAGGGCTGTTGCGCGGGTCTGTCCGAGAAAGGTTCTCTAGACCCGAAATTACGCGGCCCCCCTCTGCCTCTGGGCCGGCGCCCACCTTGTCCTCCTCTGCCTCTAGAGGACGAGTGGTCCGAAGCTGGATGGGATTGCTGAGACTTGCGGAACCACAGCTTCTTTTGTCCCCTCTGATTCCTGGAGAAGGATCTTTGGGGACTAGAGAAGCGGACTCCGACGGCAGACAGCATCTTCCCGTCCTTTTCGCTTTGGACCAGCATATCACGAATGGTCTTGCCAAAAAGAGCAGAACCGTCAAAGCGGGCATTCGCGAAGGAAGCCTTGAAGGGATCCGCGAAGTCGCAAAGACGGAGCAAGGCGTGATGTCGTAAGACGACCCCTGCTCCACTGGCTCTAGCGACTCCCTCCGAAGCATGAGAGAGGAGCCGCATAGACGTATTGGAGATGGATTTCAGAGTGGCCATTCGTGTCATAAACACATTCCTGTCACCGACCGACATGGACTCTGGGGGAGCTGCAGCGTACTCCTTCATAAAGTCCCGCTGTAGCGTGATGGTATGTGCCACATAGTTCAGTGCCCTTATAGAAAAGGTCGCTGAAGCAAACATCCGCTTCCCAATCCGGTCCAACGCTCGAGATTCTTTATCTGGCGGGTGGACCAGAGAACTCTCCTGAGCGAGTTCTTTCTTGGTGGCCTCCGCCACCAACATGGCATCAACAGGGGATCCTTTGGCCCATGATTGCCTACCTGTGGGGGGGCTTAGTATTTTGTCGGGACGCCTAGGTATTGGCTCCACGGTGTCGGGCTCCTTCCACGCCCTGGTGGTAATTAAATCCACCAGGGGGTCGGCCGGAGGGAACACCCAGGAAGTAGATGGGCCTGCTCAAACGCCTCCAGGAACACGGATTCATCAAGGGAAGGTTTTTGGACAGACCACCCCCCTCTAATATGCAACATTTCCATGATGTCTCCAAAGGAGACATCCTCAGGGGGTGACCTTGGGGAACCCTCCCTATCATCTAAGTCCGTGTCAGTGGTAACGGACTCGGGGGATTCCAGGTGCCTCCTTTTATACCGTTTCCGAGGAACCTCCTCGGTGGGGCTATCCGAAGAGGGCTCGTCCACGGGTTGTTGTTCCTCAACAGGAACTAGCTGGAGGGCTTGGGCAGGCTGTCCCGATGGTCGGATGATGGAAGACAGACCCTCATACAGTGGGGGTACAGGTGGATCCGAAGCCTGAACCGGGGATATGGAGGATCTCGACAGTACCCTCTCCACTACCTCAAAAGCCGAAGGAGAATCACCCTCACCAGCCTCTGAGAGCAATCTCCTCAGCTCCGAGGAAGGGATCAGGGTTGGAGACGAAGCAGTCAGCGCCGAGAGAGAGGTGCGCTCCGACGCCAACAGCTCCGAAGATACAACAGCTCCCTCAGATCCGATGCTCAGCCATCAGCCCCGAGAGCTTGGATCAGACAAGCTCGAGGGCATAGTCGGCAAAGACACCAGTGCTATCGGCACGGACAATTCCCTGGGTCCGAATGGGCATGGATCTGATAACTCCAAGATCCAAAAACGAGTCGGAGAAGGAGTGATCGGGGCAAACATGTGGGCCGCGCTCCCCCCAGGGGGGGGTAGCAAGAGCACCCCCATCTGCATTTGGGTCTATAAGAACCGACGTATCATCCGATCCATATCCACTTCGGAGATGCTTTTAGTTGACCTGGAAGAGGTAGTCGAGGCGGGCCGGGAGGGCTGCCTCAATGACCTCGAGGGAGACCAATCTTCCTCCTCCGGCTCCGGCGAGAAGCTAGGCGAACGGAGCCGAGAGGAGAAGGATCCGGAGACCCCCGAAGGAGACTTACTTATTTTTGCTGGCGGAGCTGAGGGGTGAGACTCGGCCAGCCTTTTATGGGATCTATGTCCCTCCTTATCCTTGTGCCTCTTCTCCTTAGTTGAGGAGGCACTAGTTTCCCCAGAGCTCAAACCCGAAGTGGGAGGTTGAGTCCCAGGTTGAGCTGAGGGAACAGAGGGCGCCGAGGCTGCTGAGGCAGCCGGAGCCCGAACGGGAGAGGAAGAAGAAGCTGACTCCTGGGGGAGCTTTCCCGCCAGGATCAGCTTGTTTTTCCTATCCCGAAGTGCCCAGGGGTTAAAGGCCGCACAGATCTGGCAGGCCTCAGAGATGGGCTGCCCCCAGGCACAAAACGCACAGAGTGTGGCCATCGGCTGGGGAAAGCTTGTGGCCACACTCAGTACATTTGGAAAAAATGGCCTTAGGCCCTTCCGCCATGTTAAAGCACTCACACACACACACCCAAAAGCTAAGGGGGGAGGGGGAGTGACAAAGAAAAATTAATTAACTGTACCAGAAAAATTAAAACTAACACTAAAAGGGGGTAGAAAAGGTTTACTAACACACACACGATTTTGAAACTTTTTTGGTGAAATTAAGATAGAAACAATCTCACCCAGCCAGGAGCTCTTCAAAGGGAAAGCTTCTTCAGCCGCGGCAAAAAACGATCTGAGGTAATGTAGTTGGTAGCAGGGGATTATGGGTAGGGGGAGGAGCTAGGAGCTCAGATCTTGGAGCTTGGTAAGCTGCCGGTTCGGATCCGAAGTCGGATCAGATACCCACAGGTTGCAGAGCAAATGAAGTAACTACTTCAGATCTGTATTTAGAGCACAACCTAGAGCTGTATACTGAATTTCCTGTTTGCACTTATTTTTAAAATCGTTTTTTTCTCAAAACTTGCATTTTATCTGTCTTTGGCCTAGCAATCTTGTGTGGGGTCATTTACTGCACTGTTATAACTTGTTGATACTTGTGAACCTCTGCTATCTCTGAAAAAAAAACAAAAAAATCTTGCTTTTTTCCCACTTTTCTGAGATTTAAAAAAGTTCAGTTACAGGCTTGCTGTTCTTGAACTGTTTGTAAGTTTCTTGGAGGCCATTTTTTGCTTGGGCTAAGGGGAAGTCTCTCTGTTGATCAGTGGCAGTGAAAAACATTGAGCAGCCCTGCCTGCCCCTGTGGGAGTGGTTACTGACTTGAAACTGTAGTTTTATTGGCCATTTTGGGTCAATTCCAAACTCCTTCATCTTCCTCTCTTAAAATCCTCTTTTGCGGTTTTGCGTTTTGTGCATAGCGCAACAGCAGGCAGCGCCACCTAATTGGGTTTAAACTATTCCTGGCTCCACAAAGTCTGCTCTTCACTTTTTCCCTTAGAACTGCTCTATCTCTCAATTTAAACACCATATTCTCATTCTAAGGCCCTTCACTGGTCCAATTAAGTAATCCTACAAGTTAGCACTATTAAACCATAAGCACTACTTACTCTCATACTCTCTACGATTACCCTGTCCTGTATTGGTCCGTCTTAAATTCAGTTTCCCTATATTACTCTAGCATGTCCAAAGGTCAGTCAGTGGTTTCCTCTCCTGTCCAGCTGGTGAATCTGGGAATTTTGAGGCAATGTTACAACTGTCTTATGTACACGGACAACCCTCTCCTCCTCCAAACAGGTTCAAATATATGTGAGAGATGCAACTATTTAGCCAAACTGGAGGCTGAGCTCTCTCATCTCAAAACTGGTGTAACCAGTCAGGAGGAGAAGGTAACCCTCACACAACACAATTCCAGTATCACATAGTCCCACCACATCAGCGAACCAAACACATAAATACACAAAAACATACTCGGAGGCTCTAAATAAAAATCTACCTAAGCAACAGAGACCTCCAAAGCAGACATCCAATTAAACGCTACCTCAAAACAAAACACGCACAACACATAGCCCACAAAGTCAGTGTGCCAAGCAGCCACAGCCCTTAAGGCTGAATAACACACCTGACACTCTTGTAATAGGCGACTCTATTGTCAGACACACTGACGTCCCGCTCACCAGGCTGAATAAAGAGAAGGTCACGGTGAGCTGCCTGTTGGGTGCTAGGATCCGCCACATAACGCAAGCACTCAGGTCACTCCAAAACAAATACAAATATGACTCAGTCATTGTACATGCTGGTGTGAATGACCCGAGACGTACCTCCCTGGACTACATGAAAAGAGACAGAGGAGCTCTCTGATAATGTAGCCCAGGCTGGTATGACCCTGACCTTGAGCAGCATCTTACCCTCACCTAGAATGATGCCACAGTACAAAGACAAAATGATCGATTTTAACAATTGGCTAAAATTTTGGTGTCATTCAAAGGAGGATCCAGTGTTTGTCAGCCTGGGATGACATGCTCGACAAGCCACGTTGCTTCACTAGGGACGGCTTGCACCTGTCACCACTGGGCTTTCGGATATTGGCAAAGGCTCTTGCCACCCCTATAGTGCCTTTTTTAGGCAAGGCTCAAAAGTCAAACCCACCCCCATAGACAGCACAAGGAACAAGAAACTAAGGGTAATGCTGCTTAACACCAGAAGTCTTAACTTCAAGATGCACCCACTTGAAGCTCTCCTCAGTATGGAGAACATCGATATCTGTGCAGTGACAGAAACCTGGTTCAAGGCTCCAGAGAGCACACCAGCACTACCAGGCTATACCTCATATCATATGCTTTTCTGCCCCAAAACCTGGACCGAACCACAAAAGAAAGGGGAGTTTCCATATTTATCAAGGATATCCACACCTCCAGGTTAGTGGCATTGCACGAAGTATCGGAGACCATCCATGTGCAACTAACAGTGGGGGCAAGACTGCTTTTCAGTTTATAGCATCCTACAGACCACCCTCTCAAAGTCAGGAATCCCACTCTGCTTTCCTGAAAACATTGGAGAACATGAAGATCTCTCCGAACACCATTATATTGGGTGACTTCAACTACCCAAACATTGACTGGGAGCACTAAAGCCCCAGCACCTTAGCCCAAAGGCTCCTGGAAATTATAAACTCAAATGCTATGGAACAACTAGTCACCACTCCCACAAGAGGGGACAACATACTAGACCTGATCATTACCAACATGGGGACTCTATGCTCCACACCAGAAGTATATCCCTCATTGGTAAGATCAGACCATAAATTAATTTCACTGGATGTCCACATCCCGACCCCATCCCCAGCCCAGAAAACCACAGTGAAAAACTTCTCAAAAGCGAACTTCTCACTTCTCAAACCGAAGTGGAATCCTTCAACGCCCCAGGGCCAGTGGAAACTACGGCCCAAACTGCAGAATCCTATATAAACGCATTCTACGGACATCTCCAGGAATGCATGGATCATGCTATCCCAAACAAAACCAAGACCCAATCATCCAAAGGCAGGCGTCCAGTCTGGTGTACCCCTGCCATAAATAAACTGTACAACAGGAGGAGGAAGCTACTACATGATGGAGCAAAATCCCTTATAGGGAAGGCATCTCTGATCAGTACTAGCAAAAAAATTACGATCCCTCATAAAATCCTCCAAGGCCAGCTTCGAGAGAAAAATTGCACAGGACACCAAAGACAATCATAAGGCTTTTTTCAGTTATGTTAGGAACCTGGGATGCAACTCCCAGACTTGTTCTGAGTTGATTCTAAACGACAAAAAATACACTGAACCCACAGACATCGCCAATATCCTGGCAGACAGGTTCACTGCAAACTTCTCCACCCCCTCCCCCCCAAAAGAGCAAGTATCTATTCTGGCAGAGGGCTGCCTCACAAACATCTCTGATGCTCAGGTGAAGGCTGCCCTCTCCAAAGCAAAAAACACTGCTTCCATGGGACCAGATAGCGTCCCAGGTTGCGTCCTACATGAACTCCAAGAGGAACTCAAATAAAACAGCTATACAATCTCAGCCTCACTACAGGATATGTGCCCACAGAATGGCGTACAGCAACAGTGGTCCCACTCCACAAAGGTGGAGCCTCTACGGACCCTGGAAACTATCGCCCCATAAGCCTGACTAGCTTAGTCTGCAAGGCTATGGAGAGGATCATCATGGATCTCATAAACAAAGACATTGGGGACCTACAGACACTAGATCCTACCCAGTTCGGCTTTGTCAAGGGCAGATCCTGCCTTTTGAACCTGGTTGACTTCTTCGAAACAGTCAAAGCCATAGATGAAGGGAAGGTAGTCCACACAGCCTATCTGGACCTTGCAAAGGCATTTGACACAATACCCCACTCGGGCATCATAGATAAGCTATCCAGCTTAAATATAAACCCCTATGTCACAAGATGGGTCGCAAACTGGCTCAAAGACAGAACCCACAGAGTGAGAGTTGCTGGAGCCATGTCAGACTCGAAACCGGTCACAAGTGGCGTCCCACAGGGTTCTGTCCTGGGACCACTCTTGTTCGGTATATACTTTTCCGAGGTACAGGCAAACGTGGGAGGACTATGGCTCACCAAGTTTGCAGACGACTGCAAACTGGGCGCCATAATCAAGTCTCCAGCTGACACAAACATCCTTCAAAAAGGTCTCACAGCGACAGATAACTGGTGCCAGCGCCATGGTTTAAAGCTAAATGCCAAAAAATGTATAGTCATACCCTTTGGCAAAAACAATGTGCCCACAAATTACCACATAGGCGGAAACCCATTAAGTACAGAGAAAGTTATTAGGGACCTGGGGACCCACGTTGATAGCGATCTCTCCTTTGAAAACTACATTGTCAAAGTGGTTAGAAAGACTTTCTACATAGCCCACCTCATCACGAAGGGTTTCACATCCAGATCAAGAGAGGTAATCGTACCCCTTTATTCATCCCTCATCAGGCCCATCATAGAATACAATGCCCCTTTTGGGATGTACCTTACCCGACACCTGCAGCAATTAGAAAGACCCCAAAAGTATCTCACCAAGAGGATCAAGGGTCTCAAACAGATGCCATATGCTGTTCGGTTAAAAAAACTCCAGCTCTACTCAGTTGTATACCGCCTACTTTGAGGCGATCTATGCCTGACATACAAAGCTATGTCAAATCCAGAATTAATGGACATGCTCCACCTCAGTAAATCTAAATCCCTTAGAGCCACACGCTCGAGGGACTTGAACCTCAGCACAGAAATAAATAGAACTTGCTGGAGGGACAGGTTCATAACCCAGAGGCTCCCTTCGCTCTGGAATAGAATTCCAGTTCATGTGAGGCAGAGAAGCTCACTGAATCTCTTCAAGAAGAATCTCGATAGGTGGATGGGGGATCGTAGGTTTGTCCCAGGGATTACTCCCGTGTCACTATTAGACAGAGGCACAGTAAACTAAACCTTAAAAAGGGCACAGTATACTCAAATCAAGGGGTGGCGTAAGCCATACAGAATCGGGCTAGACTTATAATTGCCCCAGGGCAGATAGCCTTGTATGAACCTATTTGTAAAAGTTTGTAATACCTCTTTTAAACCTCTGACATTTCAGTGGAATCCCATTTAAAAAAAACTCTCTAATTTTAAAGATGGTTTCAAAGGTGAGGTCCTCTCCTGGGGAGTCTGCCTTAGCAGAGTCCTCCTCGGGGGAGGCATCCAACAGGCATAGGAAAGGCGAGTCCTCTGAAGAGGAATCTGAAGAGTCCTCAGCATCAAGAGGATGAGGATCATCAGTCTGAGGCCCAGGACTGACAACTGGAGGAGCAGCCAGAGGGGAAGCAAGCATACAAGGCATAAGAGCCATAAAGGCATTAAATAAGATTTAAGACTAAGCTTACCAATCAGGCAAGCTTTCTGAAGGAGGAGAGACATGTTTTGTCTTTTGTTTCCTTTTTAAGGAAGAGGTAGGCTTGGAGGGCTTAGGGCCTAGGTCCAGACGGTTCTAATGCAGTGGAAGGACTGGTCTCGATGTCCTATACGAGCAGAGGTTCCCCCTCATCATCGGCACCCAATGTCTGCAAAGCCTCCACAGACATGCTTTCAGCCTTAAGTTCTGCAGCCTCCTGAATGGTACCCACTATACCTAACTCAGCTGGTTCCATACATTCTTCCAGGTGAACATCAGCACAGGAGGACCGTCAGGTGGAGGACGTGCAGCAGTAGGTTCAGGCCTGGAAACTTTGGCCTTTGTTATTAGCTCGACGGTTTGACAGGACGGCCCTTCCATCACCGAACCAGGAGTTTAAGACACTGTTTTTCTAAGTAGATGTTTAGAGTGTGCAGAAGGCTGGGAAAAGTCTTAGGAACGAAGGCCTGACAAAATTGTGAAGGTTTTATGGTAGTGGCTGGGCCCTAGATAGAAGAGGCAAAGCTCGTGGGCATCCTTACACGGGATCTGACAAATCGGACCTACACTTTCTTTTCCCCGGATGACATGAACCAAAGCAGACATGCAGTGACCAAAAAAAACAGCCCCAAGGGTTACTTATCTTAAATATGAAGATCCGACAGCAGGAAGAGTTGATATTCGACTGGCGGCAGAGAAGTTCTCAGGAAAGCTACATGCAGATGTCACTTATGGCCCACGCACTCTACGGCCGTCAGACGTCCCACATACTTTGTACTGACTAAAGCTTTTGTATATTAGCTGGACGTCGTTCCAGCAGCTAAGTAGACGATAACTCCAAAGGTTATGAACACTGCAACATGGGAACAGAAGGACATCCCTTTTTACCTTTGGGTGGAGGGTGAGACCATCTGTGGACAGAAGCAGATTTGGAGGGATAATTCCTATGAAACTTAGGGATATGAGAAAAAAAACAGGTTTCAATTCCTGAAAGGTTTTGCTTTGTCCTAGAGGGACTTAATTTCAGAAGTAGAAGTGTCAAAAAGGTTATTATCAAGGAGAACATCCAACAATTTAACTTTAATGTCATCCAGCTGAAGACAAAGCTAAGAGTAACAACTCCATTAATGTCGAGCCACTTGAGAGGTAGAACCCAACAAATAAAGGGCAGAGACCCTCCCTTCTGAAACAGGATGGTCAGAAATAACCTGAGAAGCTTGAGATAGAAAGGCTAAAACATAATTAGTCATATGAGTCTGATAACTGATCGCCCGAAAAGCCAGGGTGGCAGCAGTATAAACCTTTTTGCCCATCCATTCCATGGCACTACTATCACTGTCTGAAGGAGGCAACCTAGAAGACAACAGCTTCAAGGGTTTGTCAGAGGAGACTGACGACACAGAAGGACATTTATTACAGAAATCTGCAATAATCAGGCACATTGCAAAATCTGTCAGGTTTCTTGGGGGCTGGGGGGAACAGGGGCTGCTGAAAATGTATCTAAGAAGGCAGTCAGAACTGGAGGGACAGCACAGGGTTCGGGAGACTACAACTGGAGGAGTTCATAACAACTCTTCTGAATACCAGAAAGCAGAGACCACCACCACCTGAAATATGCCACCACCACCTGAAATATGCCACCATATGGGAAACAGTGTCCCCAAAAGAGTTCTGAAGGAGAATCTGAAATAAGAATCTTCTTCTTCAGGTCCACAGTCTAAAGAAGGGATATGAGAAGAGTATGCCAGAGACTCTTCCTCAGAATCCAAGTTCTCCAAAGACTCTTGCTCCATGTGCCTCTTAAGAGGAGCAGATGACCAGGGAGGAGCAGGCACAGAAACTCCTTGAGGAGGTTTCAAGGCCATCAAAGCAATAAACAGCCCCAAAGTAAAATCCTGCTATTTTCATTGGGGATCTGTAACAGCATGGGAAATGTGCTTGTTTTTTTGTTTTTTCTTATGAGGGACATCTGCATGAAAAACACTAGTAGGTTTGGACGCCTGCTGACGCTACAAGTGTAGTAGGAATCTCCTCCCAAACTATAATCTGCAGAATCCCTCTCAGTCCCCCTCAGATATAATCAGCTAAGGTTCCCCTTCAATATACACAGCAGACATTTAAAGTCTCTGAGAACGTGAGAACCTGGATCCATGCCACTCTCCAAAAAGGTCACAGTAGAGAAATCTGAAGCAATAACCAGACAATCTTCCAGGCATTCACAAAGCTTGAGAGATGACTGGGGGAGGGCTGGACAGCAGCTGAATCAGACCAGAGATTTTTGGCTTTTTTCTTGACAAGCAGCTTACCCCTCAGGACCGAAGACTCTACAAAGCACCTTGCGCCGACCACTCTACACACTGTTTATCTAGGTAAATAGAGAAAAAGAGAACTACATAGGGTCTTGAGAGACAAATGCTTGGCAGACAGAACACTGTGCAAGACCGTGAGAAGCATCCAAACAGAAGAGACACCGTTCATCACCATCTTTACAGGGAATCTGACTACCACACTGGCAACCTCTCTTCCTGGATGACATGTAAACTCACAACAAATGTTGGATAAGAAGCCCCAATGGAGCACTTCTCTGGAAAATGGCTTGGTAACCAACACAGAGCAGCAGCGTTCAAACTGGTGGCAAAGTTCTGAGGTATATGTCTCCATCCGTCACTTTTATGCCCAACACCTTATGCTGGGAGCATGTGTGTGAAGTAAAATATCTATAAATTCTACAGGTTTAGTATACAGGCTGAATGCTGGGCTATCCTTGGCAGTAGATCCCTTATATAAATGCTACACCAATGATATGGAAGGAAACTCTCCACTCCTGATGAAAAAAAACAGCTAAGATTCATTCCATATCATGGCTTACAGTTCACAAATTTAAGTAATAGCCACTAAAAATAGCATCTTCCAAGACAGACATTAAAGGGTGAATGAATCAGCTAGCTCAGCAGATAATTTTTTCTAATTAGCAATTAAAATACTACACCGGAACACTTTTTTCTAGGTGGTCTAAGCTGAATGACCCCCTTGAACTGTTTTACTGGAGGTCAGAAGTATGACAGAGAGAGTTCCACAGGAAGATAGGATGAAATAGTAGAAGCATGCACTCGTACAGAAATGCTTTGCGTCGGATTTGTAAAGGTCTGACAAATACTCCAGGAACGTAGCTGCTTTAGCTCTCTTTAGGTGAAGGTCCTTGGGCTGCCACCAGAAGTAGAACCTTTTACATTCAGCTAAGTATGACTTTCTTGCGTTAGGCTTCTTAACCTCTTTCATAATATTTAGAACATCCAAAGAGTACTTGCAGCCCTGCTAGAATAAGAGTAAGCTCGCCCAAGATGGCAGCCCTGCTAGAATAAGAGTAAGCTCGCCCAAGATGTCAGCCCTAGAGTAGCATGTTTGGGTGTAGCAAGAAACTCTCCTACTTTTGCACTTTTCTCTTGTCATGCCGCTCAGGTAAGGGAACCAGTGCTGTCTTTGCAAAAAGGGTGGTACGAGGATTACTTTTTGCCTTTCTTCCTTATTTCTGATCAGTACACTGTGGACATGACAAAAGCATAAAAGAAGCAGACCTGTCCAATTGAAGAAGAAGGCAGCCATTTTCCCTGCATCAGAAGTTGCTGTCCTACCACAGAGCTTTCTCATTTGCTTGTTTAAATGTGAAAAACAAGTCTATGTCTGATGCAACCCACAGCCTGTTCAGATGCAATAAAATATCCCTCATTCGAGGGGGATCTGCTCAAGATTTGCTCATCCTTGTCTACATTCTGCTCTGAAACAATCGTGTTGCAGTTAGTGTTACTAAGCTTTAAATCTCTTTCCTATGTTTGCATGGACACTCCACAGAGCAACTAACAAGAGTCCCTGATGGGCTCATGCATCACATCACTACAGGAGGGTGTGCTATAGATAAGACAGTACAGCTGTGATGAAGTGAAGGCTTTCAGGGCAAGGATGACAGCAATCTCCTCCTTGACATTATGTGCTCCCGCCACCTCCTTGTTCTTCCAAGATTCTTGTGCCTGGCAATCTTCCAAACAAGCCACATCACCAAAGTCTGAGGAACTTGAAGTCAGTTATTGAAGGCAGAGTTGTCTTGAAGGTCCAGCCTCAATTCTGAGCATACTTTAATCCATCATGAGATGTCTCCACTGATGAAGGAAAGCAGACAAATTCTGGTTTCTGATAGGTGCTTGCGTACCCACAACTGTTACTTCGGTTTTACCAGACTTCCCTCATGTGCAGGAGTGCCAATGGAACCATAACACTAGATGCCATGATACTTACTGGCCTAAGGCACTCCCCTGTAAATGAACAGTCTGTTGCAGAACATCTTTAAAGTATCGGATCAGGAGAAAGCATTTGCCCTGGGGAAGAAAGGTTCTGCTTAAGGCGATGTCCAGGCATGCTCCCACAACAACTAGCTTCAGAGAGGTTCAAACATGTCTCATTTTTGCAGACTGTAATCCCAAGATTCCTGGAACAAGTCAAAATCATTAGGATGCCTTCTGCCAAGATTAGACAGGTATCCAGGTAGAGAAGGAGAAAAACCTGTACAGAGTTTGTCCTACGAAGTGCAACTAGAGCCAGTCAATCTGAAGATTCATGACACAAGTGAACAAGTCAAAGGGTAAGGAGGTGAATTTGAAATGCCCTCCCCTGCAGCAAATGATGCAGTTTCTGTCCTTTCTGGAAATACAGCTATGGAGATATGACAACTCGAAGTGAAGGCTGCCTGAATGTATCTGCAAGCAGCACTGGTAATGAATGCTGAATTGTTAGCATTTTGAATTTTGTGACTGATTAACTTGCTTAGATAAGAGGTCTAAAATGAATTTGAGGACCCTCTTTCCTTGGAGCTAGAAAAATTCTTGAATTTCTTCCTGTCACGAGAACTTTTTCTATGGCTCCTTGACAGTTTCTTGCACAAGTTCCTGGTATGGCAGACAAATGGCCTTTGTGAGGTGTAGGAATGCCCTTTAAAAGACAGGAATGTCCACAAAGTGCAATTTCTACCCTTTTTTGAAGTAGGACAAGCACTCTTCAACTTTTTCTGAGGGAGGCTGCAAGGGGCACTGGACTAACATGGGCTCAGAGAGAAAGGGAAGAGACAGCCTAGCTAAGTAACAGCGGTTCCCTCTGGTACCTTGGTCAATAAGGACACTGAATACAGACCTCTCTTGCCACTCTCTCAAATTTCCTCTTTCTTTCTATTGTCAAATCTAGAGTTATCCTTTTTAGGGTGAGAAGACAAAGCCTCGTCAGGAAGCTTGGGACTGAAAGCTCTGCCTTACAAAGTAGTTGCATACTTTTCCTCCTGTGCCATACAGACTTTGAGCAAACGGTCAAAACAGGAAATTCACAATGAAATAAGCATTAAAGATCTCAGTTTTAACAACAGTATGCAGGGCAAGGTCCTCAACCAGTTATTTCCCTGCATTGCAAGCTGAGAAGCTGCTGTTCTGCATAAAGCATCCAAAGCATCATAGCCACATTTTAGTGTGTGGCGGCACCTAAAAGGAGAGGTTACAAGGGTCCAGCATCTCGTTTCAGATTCCAGTTTTACCCCTATGCCTTAGTTATTTTTCTAGCCATGAATGCTGATAACAAAACATGTGGGAACATCGGTTTAAGGCTCTGAAGGAAAGGATAACCGAGGTAAATGTTCTTCTCCAAAGTCTGTTCAGTTTTCTGATCTTATCACCACGATTGCAATTCTTATTTGGAGCCAAAGCCACACCTGGGTTTGCCGCAGGGTTCTCAACAAATTCGCATGGGAGTCCTTGACCCTGAAGAACCAATCGGGCTTCCTAGGAGCAGTGGAAGGGAGTCAGGATTAATAGATGTACTGTTAGGTCTTCCAAGATGGCTACACACTCAGTAACAGCTTAATTCTGGCTCTCCCAAGTCTGACAACCGTTCTGACAACAGAAACTTAGCAGAGAAAGTCAGAAGACCCTATTTTTCTGGGTAAATTTCAGTAACTGGCTAGTAAGTCCAGTGCCTGGATGCCGGGAAAAAAAAGTACAGTTTTGTACCTACCATAAATGTAGATGTTCGAGGATTCCCTTGCTGCAGTCCTGACTATTGGGTATAGTCCGCGTCCCAGTCGGCCCGAATACCAGAGTATAAGGCTGACGTCGGTCATGGCGCCTTAGACTGACGTCAGTACGTCAGGGTACTAATGCGCATGACCGACGTCATTTCCTCAGTCTTTTCTTGCCCCAGATGTCAGAAGACCCAAAAAGACAAGACCCAAAAACAACCTGCACCAATAAACATGTACAATATATACAAAAAATATAAGCATGTAAAGGCACCTACACAACCACCCTGAAACACAGAGGGGAAGGAGGGAGGGTAAATTGGACTGCAGCAAGGGAATCCTCGAACATCTACATTTATGGTAGGTACAAAACTGTACTATGTTCTTCGTCTTCCCTTGCTGCAGTCCTGACTATTGGGTAGAATCCCAAAGCAGAGGTAAGGGAGGCTGGCAAATTATAAAGTAGCAGGAGCTGACAACATGCCTTGTAAAACAGCTGTGGCAAAACCAGCTCTAGACTTAGAGTATATAGGCAGGTGATAATGCCTAGAGAAAGTATGCACTGAACTCCAAGTAGCTGCTTCCAGAATATCCTTAGTTGCCACCCCCTTAGAAATGCTGTTGAAGTGGCAGTAGCCCTAGTGGAATGAGGCCTAATCCCAGCTGGAACCTCTTTGCCATGATGGGAATAACAAAATGCAATGCAAAAGCCAATCCACCTAGAAATAGTTTGTTTTGACACAGGTTTGCCCTGTGAACTTAAAGCAAAAGAAACAAGTAACTGCTGAGACTGCCTAAAATCTTTAGTCCTGCTCAAATAATAACGCAATTGCCTGTGTACATCTAAAGTGTGCAAAATCTTTTCCCCTTTATTTTGAGGATCTGCAAAAAGTAGGCAAATGAATAGTTTGGTTTAAAGCCACACTAGAAACCACCTTAGGCATAAAGGAAGGATTAGTACGTAATGATACCCTGTCCTTATGGAAAATCAAAAGGGCTCTACTGCCATAAGGGCCTGCAACTCAGACACCCTTCTTGCAGAAGTAATAGCCAACAAAAAGCAGTCTTCCATGACAAATATTTCAATTCAGCAGTAGCTGCAGGCTCAAAAAGGTTGTAGAGTAAGTTTTTCCAACACAAAATTGAGATCCCAAGCAGGAGTAGGAGCTCTACGTGGGGTCTTATATTCTTTGCCCTCTAAGAAACTGCTTGAACAAAGGATGCGAAAACAAAGGTGGGTCACAATCATAGTGAGCTGAAATTGCTGCAGCATGAATCTTTATGGAAGAGAAAGACAAACCTTTGTCCAATAATTCAGTAAGATATTGAAGAGCCACACTCAAATTAGGCTCTGAAATCTCCAAATTCTTTGCTGTACTCCAAAATAAAAATCTCTTCCATTTTTCTGCGTACACTCTCCTAGTACTAGGCCTTCTAGCTTCCATAATCACATTTAAAACTTGTTGAGGAAGCTGAGACCTACCATGCTTCAACACAGAATATGCCAAGCTGTGAGATGAAGAGATTGAAGCTTGACATTGAGCAGATGACCGTCCTTCTGAGATAACAGATGAGGAATCAGAGGTAAAGGCCATGGAGGCTTCTTTACAAGACTCCTTAGAAGTGGGTACCAGTGTTGCGAGGCCAATCTGGAGCTATCAAAATCATCCTTGGCCTGTCCTGTCTGACCTTTAGTAATACCTTTGGAAGAAGAGGTAGAGGTGGAAAGGCATAGACATGAAGGTTTTTCCAACTGAAAGACAGAGCATCCACTTTCCAAGCTGTGTGATGAAACCCCTTTGTGCAATACTTTGGCAGCTGGTGGTTTAGTGGAGAAGCGAACAGATCTATGTCTGGAGTTCCCCATGACACTGTCAATTTCTGAAATACATGAAGATCCAGTTTCCACTCGTGGGGATCCATGATTTGTCTGCTTAATACATCTGCTAGGAGTTCTGTGCTCCTGGCAGAAACCTTGCCTGAAGAGTCAGTTGCAGGCTTAGCAGTCTCCCATAAAATCATTGCTTGCCTGCATAGAGGATAAGAATGTGTTCCCCCTTGCTTGTTGATGTACCACATGACAGTTGTGTTGTCTGTCAGAATCAACACCTGCCCTGGAAGAAGTAACTCCTTGAACGCCATCAATGCAAACTGGACTGCTAACATCTCCTTCATGTTGATATGTAGATGCTGTAGTCTGGCAGGCCACTTGTCTTGTATCCACTTTCCATTTAGATGAGCTCCCCAAGCAGTGTCCGAGGCATCTGTCGTTAAAATCTGACTAGCCTCTGGCCGGGTCACAGAGAGTCCCTTGTTTAGGTGACATTCCTGAGCCCACCACAAGAATTCCTTTTGAAGGCAAGGTATTATTTGAATGACAGTGTCCAAATCTTGGCAGTGCTGTGTCCATACATTTTGAGATACCATTGCAGCTTCCTCATATGCAGTTTGGCATTGGGAAGCACCAGAATACAAGATGCCATGAACCCTAATGCTTGAAGGACTGTCCTTGCAGTCAGCACGGACTGATGAGATAGTTGGTGGAAGTAAAGTGACAGACTCTTTTGTTTGTCCGGGGTTAAAAGGGCCATCTGGGCTGCTGTATTCAGTCTCACACCCAGAAAGCACATGTCTTGAGAGGGTACTAGACTGGACTTTATTTCGTTCACAGAATACCCTAGGCATCTTAGCACTGCTATGACATATTCCAGATGCTGTAGAAGGTGTTCCTTTTCTTGAGCCAGAATCAGGCAGTCGTCCAAGTAAGGATAAATTTGAATGCCTTGAAGCCTGAAGTAAGCTATCACTGGAGCCAGAACCTTTGTGAATACTCTGGGCGCAGTAGATAAGCCAAAGGGCAATGCAGAGAACTGATAATGAAAATCTCCAGTTCGAAACCGCAGATACTTTCTGCAACTTAGCCTTATGGGCACATGAAGGTAAGCTTCCTTGAGATCCAAAGTTACCATCCAGTGATCCTTGCCCAGCAGAGGTAACAGTTGCTGTAACGTCAACATCTTGAACTTGGGAATGTCCAGATAAGTGTTGAGGATAGATAAATCCAAAATTGGTCTCCACGTGTTCCCCTTCTTTGGTACTAGGAACAGGCGAGAATAAAATCCGAAGCCCCTTTCTGACACAGGGACTGGCTGAATAGCCCCTATCTGGAGTAACTGAGAAACTTGCTTGTGAGCCTCTTTTCTTTGTGGAGGAGGAACATCTGGCATGCCTTTGAAAGGGGCATTGTGTGGAAATAAAATCTGTACCGTGATGAATGATATCCAGCACCCATCTGTCTTGAGTGATTAAATCCCAATTTTCTTGAAAGAGACAATCTTCCTCCCAAAGGAGCTGCCAGGCGAGTCCACTGGCAGCTGAAAAGGCAGGTCATTGGTTCTGCTTACGAAGGACTGACCCCTGCCCTCACCAGAAGTCTGAGCAGGTGAACTGTCTGATCTAGGCCTAAAGAACCTTGAGCCCTGCCCTACCACGTCTAGACCTACCCCTAGACTGGGAACCATAAGCAGGATATGTCCACCCCTTAGCAGGCCAATTTCTACTAAACTTGGAGGCTGCACCTGCAAAAATCTTTAACAGTCTGCATAGACTTAGCTTTGTCCTCCATTTTCTTTAAAACTGCTTCCACAGGCGGTCCAAACAACACATCAGACTGTAAAGGAGCATCCAAAATCCTGGTCTTAACATGCTCAGCTAAATTCTGATCCTTCAACCATGCATGTCTGCGAAGAACAGAACTAGTAGCAGCCACCCTCGAGGAGGCCTGAACAGCATCAAAACCACACTGCAAAGAATGCTTACCCACTTGTTCAGACACATGAACCAAATCCAGCAATTCTTTACACTCAATACCTTCCGCCAAAGCATCCACCTTAGATTTCAATTGTGAAAGGAGATAATTCTGATATTTCAGCATATGAAATTGACAATTCAACGCCCTCATGGCTAGAGTGGAAGAAGTATATACTTTCTTACCCCACCTATCCAAAGCCCTTGCCTCTTTATCCGGGTACAGGATTTTTAACCACAGAAGCTTTAACACCTTTAGGCCCCTGAGAAACAGTTTCTGGGTCGCCCTGGGACTCTTAAACAAATACTTATGAGCTTGGGCACCCTATAATACCTATCAGGCTTAACAGGAGCAGGAGGCAAGGAATCAGGGTTCAGAGAAGCCTCTGCAAAACATCCTCCACCACATTCAACACAGGAGGAATAGCTAAGGGCCTATGCTGAGGCAAAACAAGAATTCCCTAAGCCTTTTTCTGGAGTCAGAGTAATCTTGGCCTTCCCATTTAAAGTGCTCCCTCATGGAGTGAAGAGTCTCTGAAAATGAAAAATCCTCAGGAGGAGAAGCTGTTCTTCCAAGATTCTTGTGCCTGGCAATCTTCCAAACAAGCCACATCACCAAAGTCTGAGGAACTTGAAGTCAGTTATTGAAGGCAGAGTTGTCTTGAAGGTCCAGCCTCAATTCTGAGCATACTTTAATCCATCATGAGATGTCTCCACTGATGAAGGAAAGCAGACAAATTCTGGTTTCTGATAGGTGCTTGCGTACCCACAACTGTTACTTCGGTTTTACCAGACTTCCCTCATGTGCAGGAGTGCCAATGGAACCATAACACTAGATGCCATGATACTTACTGGCCTAAGGCACTCCCCTGGAAATGAACAGTCTGTTGCAGAACATCTTTAAAGTATCGGATCAGGAGAAAGCATTTGCCCTGGGGAAGAAAGGTTCTGCTTAAGGCGATGTCCAGGCATGCTCCCACAACAACTAGCTTCAGAGAGGTTCAAACATGTCTCATTTTTGCAGACTGTAATCCCAAGATTCCTGGAACAAGTCAAAATCATTAGGATGCCTTCTGCCAAGATTAGACAGGTATCCAGGTAGAGAAGGAGAAAAACCTGTACAGAGTTTGTCCTACGAAGTGCAACTAGAGCCAGTCAATCTGAAGATTCATGACACAAGTGAACAAGTCAAAGGGTAAGGAGGTGAATTTGAAATGCCCTCCTGCAGCAAATGATGCAGTTTCTGTCCTTTCTGGAAATACAGCTATGGAGATATGACAACTCGAAGTGAAGGCTGCCTGAATGTATCTGCAAGCAGCACTGGTAATGAATGCTGAATTGTTAGCATTTTGAATTTTGTGACTGATTAACTTGCTTAGATAAGAGGTCTAAAATGAATTTGAGGACCCTCGAGCTAGAAAAATTCTTGAATTTCTTCCTGTCACGAGAACTTTTTCTATGGCTCCTTGACAGTTTCTTGCACAAGTTCCTGGTATGGCAGACAAATGGCCTTTGTGAGGTGTAGGAATGCCCTTTAAAAGACAGGAATGTCCACAAAGTGCAATTTCTACCCTTTTTTGAAGTAGGACAAGCACTCTTCAACTTTTTCTGAGGGAGGCTGCAAGGGGCACTGGACTAACATGGGCTCAGAGAGAAAGGGAAGAGACAGCCTAGCTAAGTAACAGCGGTTCCCTCTGGTACCTTGGTCAATAAGGACACTGAATACAGACCTCTCTTGCCACTCTCTCAAATTTCCTCTTTCTTTCTATTGTCAAATCTAGAGTTATCCTTTTTAGGGTGAGAAGACAAAGCCTCGTCAGGAAGCTTGGGACTGAAAGCTCTGCCTTACAAAGTAGTTGCATACTTTTCCTCCTGTGCCATACAGACTTTGAGCAAACTGTCAAAACAGGAAATTCACAATGAAATAAGCATTAAAGATCTCAGTTTTAACAACAGTATGCAGGGCAAGGTCCTCAACCAGTTATTTCCCTGCATTGCAAGCTGAGAAGCTGCTGTTCTGCATAAAGCATCCAAAGCATCATAGCCACATTTTAGTGTGTGGCGGCACCTAAAAGGAGAGGTTACAAGGGTCCAGCATCTCGCTTCAGATTCCAGTTTTACCCTATGCCTTAGTTATTTTTCTAGCCATGAATGCTGATAACAAAACATGTGGGAACATCGGTTTAAGGCTCTGAAGGAAAGGATAACCGAGGTAAATGTTCTTCTCCAAAGTCTGTTCAGTTTTCTGATCTTATCACCACGATTGCAATTCTTATTTGGAGCCAAAGCCACACCTGGGTTTGCCGCAGGGTTCTCAACAAATTCGCATGGGAGTCCTTGACCCTGAAGAACCAATCGGGCTTCCTAGGAGCAGTGGAAGGGAGTCAGGATTAATAGATGTACTGTTAGGTCTTCCAAGATGGCTACACACTCAGTAACAGCTTAATTCTGGCTCTCCCAAGTCTGACAACCGTTCTGACAACAGAAACTTAGCAGAGAAAGTCAGAAGACCCTATTTTTCTGGGTAAATTTCAGTAACTGGCTAGTAAGTCCAGTGCCTGGATGCCGGGAAAAAAACTATAAAGGATCTGGAGAAAACTCAGCGACAAAAGATGAGGAAAAACACAGACTGGGAGAAATACTGCAGCTGTTCAGCAAGAAGCAGTGCAAGTTCCAGACATGACTTTTAGTAACCTACAGGAAAGTATAAGGCAGCTAAACATAGACCTGGTTAAAATAAAACCCTGAGGGAGTATAACGCAAACAAAAAGCTAGAAAAAAATAGAAGCTTTAAACAAATATTCAGATAACGTGACAGAACTGCAAAACCCAGAAGATGAAATGAAGAAAAAAAAGACTGCCTGAATATGAGACTGCACAAGAAGAGAAGATTCAAAAATAACAGAATTGGAGGACAGAGCATACAGGGAAAATCTGAGATTTACTGCTGTACCAGAAAAGCTAGAAGGAACACACAATATTAACTTTATGAAACCACAAACAAGCAACTGTACTGGTATTACTCAACAGAATTGTTAATTGAAAGGGCACACTGAGTATGCACCAAAT